>NW_027660390.1:5000-12500 GCF_963280865.1 Gymnoscopelus braueri | reverse complement strand
GTACAAAAGTATTGGCATCAAAATATAACCAAAAAGTAAAAGTACTCATTATGCAGAATGTCCCATTTCACAAGTTCAACATGTATAATAAATCTTTAGAAAATAGCAGATCTACAAGCTCACAATGATCTACAAGCTCACAATGATCTACAAGCTCACAATGGGTTTGGGAGATGTTTGGATGCATTATGTCAAAGTCTAACCAGTGCAGCATAAAGACCACCACGATGGTTAAGGCCGGTGTTTCTTCTGCCGCTATATATATTATTCACAAAGGTTTCTTCTTATCTTAGATATTTTATTATTATTGTTGTTATTTGTTGTGGATCTCACACACCTGCATGAGTAGTAAACAAATACAGCTTGTTGTTTCTTGAAGACACTGTGCCTACAGGAGGATGGTAGGATAGGGTTCAACCTGGGTTTTATGTTTTAATAACTGTTTCAGTGTGATGTACAGTCATGTGGCCCCCCGGCCCCCGGCCCGGCCAGGCACCCCGGGGGACATATGGTAACGTTAGCACGTTAGCGCTCTTTCTGTTTCTTTGTTCCGAGTCACTTCGTCCAACTCCACGTGTTTCCACCCTGGATGAACCTTCAACCTCCAGCAGCACAGCATCATCCTGGGGCTTTAGCTCCATCAACACCATGCAGGCCCATGAGTTCATAATGCTGAATCCTAGTCTGACTGCAGGGTAATAGTTCAAAACCCCACCACAGTACTGGGATCACTTTGATACATCTGTGATGATCGTAGTAATACCTCAGTTTCCTTCTTCTTTTGTGTATCATCCTCAAATGTACAGGGTGCAGGTGTTAATTATGTAGATAGATAGATAGATAGATAGATAGATAGATAGATAGATAGATAGATAGATAGATAGATAGATAGATAGATAGATTTAATAGACAGTTCAATACAAGGTCTGCCAAGCCCCACTTCTTATAGCTGATCTGAAGCAGCCGACTCCAGTGAGCAGGCGGTTCCTCATTACCTCAGCAAACATTGTCAATAAAGAAATATGTTTGATTCATCAATAGTATATTTAACCCATAACCCAAATCCATATCCATATCCATATCTGATCCACTCAGATAGGGATTAAAATCTTTAAACTCTGGGGCCCAGGAGATCTCACTGATGCATAGTACTAGCTAGAGCAGTATGCTGGCTCAACCTTATTGTGGATTACGGCCTACTTTGAAAATATTGAAACGTTTTCAGAGCATGTCTAATTTTAATGATCACTCGATTGATTGATTGATCATTTGATTGAATACTGTATTAGCAGTTTGCAAAAGAAAAGCACAGGAAAGTACAGTTCAATACAAGGTCTGTTAAGAGGATTTTAGACCCAAGAAAGCCTATGCTTGTTTCCATTGGGGTCCTTTGTACTCAATTCATCAAAACATTAGTGAACAGACAAATATACACTACTATATGCAAAACATCATATAAACAGTTTGAAAAAGAAAAACGAAAATATGTACAGTAAACAGTTTGAGAGGGGGGACTTACTGGATCAGTGGAACCTAACGTTTTAGCATATAGTCTAAGTTCTTACTTATGCGTGTATGTCTCTATGAAACCACATTTCTCAAGGGTTGTAAAGGACCTTTCTTTCTTAGCATTATTTTCTATTTTTTATTAATACATAGCCTAGTCGTGGTGAGGTCTGGGCCAAAGCCAGATGCTGTATTTATATATTTATATATATTTTTGAGGGCAGAGGAAGAGTCACAGAGATTTTGTTTCAGTGCATATTAACTTACTGTTAGCTGTCTGGATATTATTAGTGAATTTATTTTTTTTGGAAAACTCACAAAAAAAGAAAATGACCTAATACGACCTACTTTAAAATCTGAGTGTTTTGCCTATTATTTGGGGGCCCTCATGGTTGGGAGTTGTTGTTTTTTAGACAGACAACATGCAGATCTATTCCACAAACAGATAAAAAACCAAAACATTATAGAGAGAGAATCCTTCCTGTACGCAGTAGTTAGAGGGGGGTTTTGGGGGGTCAATAGGTCAAATCTAACTGTAAGAGGAGATTCCAGAGCACTTGGTGAGGACTGATCATTAAACATGGTGACTTATTACTGTTCAAGGCCAAAGGTCACGGGTTGGAGGGGGGGGGGGGTGATCTGTCATGGACGGCATGCAGGGAGACACCGCTCACACATGACAGAACCTTTTTTTTCCTTCCTTCTCCCCTCAGAAATAATATTATAGAATTGAATAATTAGTATAATAATAGTTATTTTAGTTCAGACTTTAACCAATAGGGACAACACCCTGTTTAGTTTAGGCTACATTGAATTATTAATCTTTGGAAGAAGAGGTAATGGTCTTATAACAGATGAAGAAGAGGTAATGGTGTTATAACAGATGAAGAAGAGGTAATGGTGTTATAACAGATGCATATCTTCAACGTTTCCACATTTGCAGAAATGTGGATTTTGTTTTATTTTCCAGAGCCGTGATTTTGGAATGTTGTGCTCTTTGGCAGCAAAGTGTTGAGTATGTGTCTCATGTTCTCTGAGGTCACTCAGGACACAGAGAGTTCATGAATGAATACATAAAGAAAAGTTACAAGTAAAAAAAGTACAATGAAAGTTACAAATAAATATATAATAGGCCTGCATAAAAAGCTTGATATACCAAGTGTGCAGCTTGAACCCCCTGATAAGCATAATAGAAACATTTCATGTATGTGTGAGTGTGAGTGTGAGTGTGAGTGTGAGTGTGAGTGTGAGTGTGAGTGCGTGCGTGCGTGCGTGCGTGTGAGTGTGAGTGCGTGCGTGCGTGTGAGTGCATGAGTGTGAGTGCGTGCGTGCGTGCCTGCCTGCCTGCCTGCCTGCGTGCGTGCGTGCGTGCGTGCGTGCGTGCGTGCGTGCGTGCGTGCGTGCGTGCGTGCGTGCGTGCGTGCGTGCGTGCGTCGTGCGTGCGTTGCGTGCGTGCGTGCGTGCGTGCGTGCGTGCGTGCGTGCGTGCGTTGCGTGCGTGCGTGCGTGCGCGTGCGTGTGTGTGTGTGGTGTGTGTGTGTGTGTGTGTGTGTGTGTGTGTGTGTGTGTGTGTGTGTGTGTGCTGGTCAGTGACGTCCCGGTCAGACCATTCTCCAGATAAGGAGGAAGGGAGACAGAGAGAAAAACAAACCCACTGATAATGGAGTTGAGACTAAAACAAAACAGTGCAGAATCAGATCTGCAAGTCCAGCTGCTTGTTAAACTATATCAGAGAATAACATCACTGGGTCTGAGCCTTATATATATTACACTGTAAAAACACTGAGTGTTCATTTAACTCTGAGAGAGTGGGCCAAATGTAACATTTATATAGCCTATACTGTATGAAATTGTACTAAAGTACAGCACTTGAGAGTATATGTACTTAGTTACTTTCCAACACTGTTGATTTCATCAGTGTTGTGGCAGGTGGTTACTCAGAGTAAAATAAACCAAAACCCTCACGTTACTATTGACTTATTCCTTTAAAAAAGTCATAATAAATGACTTATTACTTGGTATCAATACTTAGTTACAAAGTTACAAGTTATACTACTATTAATCTTTATATACTGAGGTCAGGGTGCTGAAACAATAGATCTACAAGCTAACAATGTGTCGCATTGCAACTTCCTATACTATATAGTTTATAAAATGATAGATTAATAGTATCTCTGGCCAAAACAAATCACATTCATTGTAACTCCAGTAACGTTTTGATTGACTGAATACTTTATTGACAGTTTTCAAATAGTTCAGTGGTAGGATTGTACAATACATGGTGCTAAAAGGATAACACAAAAAAAAACCTTATAAGGGCTTGTTTCCATTGTGGTCCTGTAACTCGAGTGACTTGGATTAATAACTATAACATGATTATAGTGTTATATGGCGATTGTAATACGTTATGCTACTAGTTAGTGGGGGAAAGTAATATATAACTTTATTAACTAGTTACTGCCCCACCACCCACTATAGTTTGACCCCCAGCCCCCCAGTAGTAGAGACCAGGAGGAGATCTCACACACTTAACGGTCAAAATCCTCCTTCTTTCTCCTTTTGAAAAGTGTCTCCTCAGCTGTTCTGTGTGAGAGGCTGGCTGCCCTCTCTTTGTCTGCAGGCTGCTAAAGGCTAAAGCTACATGCTACATGCTACAGGCAGGCTGAGTGGGCTGGTGGATGGGGAGACCTCCTTTTTTTATTTTTTCCCCTCTCCCATCACTTTAACTTTATACCAGCGGCCCTCCAGTCCTGCTGTGGTCCGGGCCCGGAGGTCTACAGCCTATAGGGGGGCTTGAAGCTTAAAAGAACACCAGCATGCAGCCTCTGTAGGCCGGGGGTTTGGGGACTATAGGAACAGAGACCAGGATGGTGGACCTTGGCCAGAGTTGTGTGTGAGTGAGTGTTCAGGGCTATAATAAATAAGTTTGTAGGAGGAGAGGAGAGGAGAGGAGAGAGGAGAGAGAGAGAGAGAGGAGTAGAGAGTGCTGGGGGGATCCCGGAGCTTTGATTTATGTGTTTGGGGGAAGCTGTCACCAACAGCAAGCCGAGGAGAGAACAGAGAAGCCAACGATTTTATTCCATGCAGTGGTTTTATTAACAGACGCAACGGAACAGCCACGCAGAGAGAGAGAGAGACAGACTCTACATCTCTCTCTCTTTTCTCTTTCTTTCTTTCTTTCTTTCTCTCTTTTCTCTACATGGATGCGATGCAATTATTAACTCACTTTTTCCCCCACAATGTTTTCCTCGTGGACCAACGGGCTCTCTCTCTCTCTCTACCTGCTGCCAGCAGCACAACAACACCAAACCTCTGCTATTCCGTCATGGATTCTTCTTCTTGTACATCATCATCATCATCATCATCATCATCGTCATCATCATCTTCATCATCTTCATCATAATCGTCATCCGAACCCGGGCCTTGTTTTTAATATTCTACACAGATGATGCGTTTTGTTGTCAAACCGACGCCATTTGATCGATTATCCATTAAGACCGGGAACGCATTTTTAAGATGTCATATTCAAAAAATAGCAGATCTACAAGCTCATATAGCACGCACTCCGTGCCGCGCTATATGAGCTTGTAGTTCTGCTATATACCTGCTATTTTTTTAATAGCACAAAAAGAGATCTGAAAATGACAGAGAGATGCGTTTCCAGTTGAATGGATTAATGTCATTAATATTGGTCTCGGTTCCTCTCGGCTCTCTCTGGATGTTTGCATGCCGGCCCAGCAGCGCTGCTCTGCGGGTTACTGATGCTTATTTATGGGGTGTGTTTATGGAAGCCGGAGGGTTGGACCGGGTTGGACCGGGTTGGACCGGGTCAGCAGCACGTCTCGGCCCCGGCTTTTAGAAACAGCTGTTCGCTTCATGGGGGAACGAACCAGCTCGTTTGTTGATGGTTCTGAGTCTGTTAGCGGCGCCGTTTGTCAATTTACGGACACTTTGTTTGTTTGTTAATTATTTATTTAAAACAAAGTTGTTGTTATTGTTGTTATTATTTGGTTTTGTGGACACATTGTGATGTATAATGTGTCCATTCCACGTCCTGGTTGGTTGTTGCTGTGTGTCGGTTATTTATTACAATTTAATGTTAATTGGGTGATTGATAGTCGAGTTATTATTGTTAATAATAATAATACAGATTTACAGATTTTCAGTCATAATCGTGTGGATTTGGGCCCTTGTTGTGCCTTTTCTAGCGTCATGTTTTCAGTCTTTATTCTTATTTGTAGTCCTTGTAGCCCATACAGGCCCTATAAATACCACATGATGTTAACAACAGGCCTACATCCATTTCCTTAATACATGTATTTAGAGGATAATCCTATTATTATAAATAGTAATGTTTTATGGTCTCGCATAGCTCATCTTTATAGGTCTAATAATTCAAACCATATGGAGGCTAATATATCCTGGCTGACAGGCAGGGGAAGACCTGCTAAATATGATATTCAGTCATCTGATCCAGGATCAATAAAAAAAACATGAACTTTTTTTCTTTCCAGAACAATCTCCAGATTATCCCGCCACCCCCACCCCCCCCTCCCCCCCCTCCTCCCGCGCTCTCTGCGCTCGTGATTCCATTTATTCCGGGATTTAACAGATTTTTCCCGGGAATAATTGAAGGTTAATGATAGCTGTCAGCAGCGTCTCGTCACTTTATCGGATCTTTACCCTCCAGACCTTCTTTGATTGCATCTCTCTCTCTTTTTTCCTCTTTTCTTTTCTTTTCTTTCACCCCCCCCCCCTCTATCTCTTTCTTTCTTTCTTTTTTTTCTGTAGTTCCTAGAAGTCTGGACGCCTCGCGCTTTGATTACAAATACAAGCAATAAGAAGCAGTCTCCCGGTAAGTGAGTGATCATATTACATTACATGTGTTTACATATATTTTACATTACATAATTACTCATTATATTACATATTGTTGAATTGTGTCGGGCAGAAATCTCCAACTCTAAGTTTCACATGTGTAGCCTATATGTTTCTTTATATGTTTGTAAATCAAAGCCCTATACTTCATCACACAAGAGCGTCCCACAAAAGGATTTAAAATAGTGAAAATAGCCGATCTACAAGCACACAATGCCTCGCCATGGCGAGGCATTGTGTGCTTGTAGATCGGCTATTTTCACTATTTTAAATCCTTTTTAAAATCACATTGAAAAAAAAGGAAGAGTTTTGAACATACGAGGTTTCCTTGCTGTCACATTTATAATGCACTATTATGATGTGTTAGTGTATAGGCCTGTAGCCTGTAGGCTTATGGTTATGAAATATTCTGCTTTACTTATTTCACACAATGCAGTGTCAGTATTTAAGTATGCAATGTGTTGTAATGCTGTAATATATACATAGTATTTATATGTGGGATATTTATGTATTGTTTGCATTTGATTGGTTTGGTTGGTTTAGTTGTGGTGAATGCTTTTTTATCCTGCGCTGTAAAAATCCTCGGTTTTAATTGAGTTAGAAAATGATTTAAACACACTGCACACTGAGGATTTTAATGTGTAATATATATATAGGCCTAATGCACAGAGAGGCTAATTATAGTGGAGTGGAGTTTAGCCTATATTCTTAGGCTGTTCTGATTCAGACTGGCCTAATTCAACTTATGGTGGTTTTATATATAGGCCACTTTATATGTTTGTTTATTAAAGCTTATAGTTTCCCAACAAACCTGGATGTCTCAGAAACACCAGGAACCCGGTTCAGAATATCTAGATGCTCTGAAAGTTTTCACACTGAAAACAAGAACATTATTACGTGTTTTCTCTCATCATCATTATTGAAAATCAGAATGCGTGAAGAAACCATTTGAAGGAATTTAATTAACGTAATAATGCAATTCTAATCAAAGCAAATGTTTGTAATTCACTGTCCGGCTTCCAGAAAGCTGTGCAACAGTGCAACGAATGAACCGATAAGATATTAGTTAGTTTGCATGTTTTATTATTATTACACTTATTATTATTATTAGTATTAA
>NW_027660391.1:0-1000 GCF_963280865.1 Gymnoscopelus braueri | reverse complement strand
ACACCCCATGAAGCATTGAATTCATGTAGATTTTCTGTTTTTGTCGCACTCCTAAGCCAATAATTTGATTACCGACGGAAAGATGCTAATGTATCCGGTAGGGTAGGCTACATTAGCATGCTTCATGGGGTGTGTAATTGATAGAAAATAAGTAATTTTTGGGGTGAACTACTCCTTTAAGGTAGTAGAGGGGCAAATGTTGTTGAGAGAGTGACTGCTGCTGCGCTGTTACTGTACACAATCCTGTGTTCATTTAACACTTGAGAAAGTAATTAAATTAATCTGTGAGGGTTGAATTAACACCTGAATTCAGTATTATCCCCAGTTTGTTCTGGTTTTGCGTTATATTAAGATTCAAGATTCTATCTCCTTCTTTTGTCTGCTTTGCTGCATGTCACCTCACTCCTTGTGTTATTCTCTCAGTTCTCTTCTCTAGTCTCCTTGTCTTTGACTCTGTGCTTATCTCTCATCTCTCTCTTTGTCTCTCCCTCTCTCTGTTATATCACTGTTGCTTGTGCTTGCTCGCTGATCTTCTTTCATTGCTGGGTGTGCCATATTTACAGAAAGAGCGGGTCAAACCCCAACAGCTGTTCATTCTCCAATTAGAGAGCTTGGAGGGTAAGGGATCATTCAGTGCCAGCCAGTGCAACAGCTCAATGCTTACTGACCCCCCCCACACACACACACACACACTCCAATCCACTCCACTGCATTGAGTGCACTCAAGCCCTCTTACTCTCATTCCTTCATCTGTCTCTTTTCTGGCCATCACTTTTTTTTTAAATTTAATTTTGTGTTCTCTCTTCTCCGTCTTCAGAAATGAACACAGTCATCTTCCAACTCTTGCTCTTCTCATTCTCTTTTTTATTATGTCTTTTTATTTATTATGTCTTATAACCAATAACCTATTTTAGGCATGTCAAGGCTCAGTAGGTGGACCTTGGCATGAAATAGTTTGAGAACCACTGCCTTAGCTGACAGAGAGAGAAACAAAGCAGGA
>NW_027660392.1:0-275000 GCF_963280865.1 Gymnoscopelus braueri | reverse complement strand
TTACACCTCTCGGGCTTATCCGAGAGTCTGGCGTTGTAGGGGAGGTGTCCCCGCACGCATGCGTATGTCAAAAGTGTCGGCAGTGTCCGCCGGCGCCGGTCCAGTGTCCACTGTTGTCTGAAAACTGCACTTTTCTGACCTCTGACCTCACTGGACGGTCCGCCACACTTTTCTTTTCACCTCTCGGGCTTATCCGAGAGTGTGGCGTTGTAGGGGAGGTGTCCCCGCACGCGTGCGTATGTCAGAAGTGTCGGCAGTGTCCACCGGTGCCTGTCCAGTGTCCACTGTTGTCTGAAAACGGCACTTTTCTGACCTCTGACCTCACTGGACGGTCCGCCACACTTTTTTTTACACCTCTCGGGCTTATCCGAGAGTGTGGCGTTGTAGGGGAGGTGTCCCCGCACGCGTGCGTATGTCAGAAGTGTCGGCAGTGTCCGCCGGCGCCGGTCCAGTGTCCACCGTTGTCTGAAAACTGCACTGTTCTGACCTCTGACCTCACTGGACGGTCCGCCACACTTTTTTTTACATCTCTCGGGCTTATCCGAGAGTGTGGCGTTGTAGGGGAGGTGTCCCCGCACGCGTGCGTATGTCAGAAGTGTCGGCAGTGTCCGCCGGCGCCGGTCCAGTGTCCACCGTTGTCTGAAAACTGCACTTTTCTGACCTCTGACCTCACTGGACGGTCCGCCACACTTTTCTTTACACCTCTCGGGCTTATCCGAGAGTTTGGCGTTGTAGGGGAGGTGTCCCCGCACGCGTGCGTATGTCAGAAGTGTCGGCAGTGTCCACCGGTGCCTGTCCAGTGTCCACCGTTGTCTGAAAACTGCACTTTTCTGACCTCTGACCTCACTGGACGGTCCGCCACACTTTTTTTTTACATCTCTCGGGCTTATCCGAGAGTGTGGCGTTGTAGGGGAGGTGTCGCCGCACGCGTGCGTATGTCAGAAGTGTCGGCAGTGTCCGCCGGCGCCGGTCCAGTGTCCACCGTTGTCTGAAAACTGCACTTTTCTGACCTCTGACCTCACTGGACGGTCCGCCACACTTTTTTTTACATCTCTCGGGCTTATCCGAGAGTCTGGCGTTGTAGGGGAGGTGTCCCCGCACGCGTGCGTATGTCAGAAGTGTCGGCAGTGTCCGCCGGCGCCGGTCCAGTGTCCACCGTTGTCTGAAAACTGCACTTTTCTGACCTCTGACCTCACTGGACGGTCCGCCACACTTTTCTTTACACCTCTCGGGCTTATCCGAGAGTGTGGCATTGTAGGGGAGGTGTCCCCGCACGCGTGCGTATGTCAGAAGTGTCGGCAGTGTCCACCGGTGCCTGTCCAGTGTCCACTGTTGTCTGAAAACGGCACTTGTCTGACCTCTGACCTCACTGGACGGTCCGCCACACTTTTTTTTACACCTCTCGGGCTTATCCGAGAGTGTGGCGTTGTAGGGGAGGTGTCCCCGCACGCGTGCGTATGTCAGAAGTGTCGGCAGTGTCCGCCGGCGCCGGTCCAGTGTCCACCGTTGTCTGAAAACTGCACTTTTCTGACCTCTGACCTCACTGGACGGTCCGCCACACTTTTCTTTACACCTCTCAGGCTTATCCGAGAGTTTGGCGTTGTAGGGGAGGTGTCCCCGCACGCGTGCGTATGTCAGAAGTGTCGGCAGTGTCCACCGGTGCCTTTCCAGTGTCCACCGTTGTCTGAAAACTGCACTTTTCTGACCTCTGACCTCACTGGACGGTCCGCCACACTTTTTTTTACATCTCTCGGGCTTATCCGAGAGTGTGGCGTTGTAGGGGAGGTGTCCCCGCACGCGTGCGTATGTCAGAAGTGTCGGCAGTGTCCGCCGGCGCCGGTCCAGTGTCCACCGTTGTCTGAAAACTGCACTTTTCTGACCTCTGACCTCACTGGACGGTCCGCCACACTTTTTTTTACATCTCTCGGGCTTATCCGAGAGTGTTGGCGTTGTAGGGGAGGTGTCCCCGCACGCGTGCGTATGTCAGAAGTGTCGGCAGTGTCCGCCGGCGCCGGTCCAGTGTCCACCGTTGTCTGAAAACTGCACTTTTCTGACCTCTGACCTCACTGGACGGTCCGCCACACTTTTCTTTACACCTCTCGGGCTTATCCGAGAGTCTGGCGTTGTAGGGGAGGTGTCCCCGCACGCGTGCGTATGTCAGAAGTGTCGGCAGTGTCCGCCGGCGCCGGTCCAGTGTCCACCGTTGTCTGAAAACTGCACTTTTCTGACCTCTGACCTCACTGGACGGTCCGCCACACTTTTCTTTTCACCTCTCGGGCTTATCCGAGAGCATGGCGTTGTAGGGGAGGTGTCCCCGCACGCGTGCGTATGTCAGAAGTGTAGGCAGTGTCCATCGGCGCCGGTCCAGTGTCCACCGTTGTCTGAAAACTGCACTTTTCTGACCTCTGACCTCACTGGACGGTCCGCCACACTTTTTTTTACATCTCTCGGGCTTATCCGAGAGTGTGGCGTTGTAGGGGAGGTGTCCCCGCACACGTGCGTATGTCAGAAGTGTCGGCAGTGTCCGCCGGCGCCGGTCCAGTGTCCACCGTTGTCTGAAAACTGCACTTTTCTGACCTCTGACCTCACTGGACGGTCCGCGACACTTTTCTTTACACCTCTCGGGCTTATCCGAGAGTCTGGCGTTGTAGGGGAGGTGTCCCCGCACGCATGCGTATGTCAGAAGTGTCGGCAGTGTCCGCCGGCGCCGGTCCAGTGTCCACTGTTGTCTGAAAACTGCACTTTTCTGACCTCTGACCTCACTGGACGGTCCGCCACACTTTTCTTTTCACCTCTCGGGCTTATCCGAGAGTGTGGCGTTGTAGGGGAGGTGTCCCCGCACGCGTGCGTATGTCAGAAGTGTCGGCAGTGTCCACCGGTGCCTGTCCAGTGTCCACTGTTGTCTGAAAACGGCACTTTTCTGACCTCTGACCTCACTGGACGGTCCGCCACACTTTTTTTTACACCTCTCGGGCTTATCCGAGAGTGTGGCGTTGTAGGGGAGGTGTCCCCGCACGCGTGCGTATGTCAGAAGTGTCGGCAGTGTCCGCCGGCGCCGGTCCAGTGTCCACCGTTGTCTGAAAACTGCACTGTTCTGACCTCTGACCTCACTGGACGGTCCGCCACACTTTTTTTTACATCTCTCGGGCTTATCCGAGAGTGTGGCGTTGTAGGGGAGGTGTCCCCGCACGCGTGCGTATGTCAGAAGTGTCGGCAGTGTCCGCCGGCGCCGGTCCAGTGTCCACCGTTGTCTGAAAACTGCACTTTTCTGACCTCTGACCTCACTGGACGGTCCGCCACACTTTTCTTTACACCTCTCGGGCTTATCCGAGAGTCTGGCGTTGTAGGGGAGGTGTCCCCGCACGCGTGCGTATGTCAGAAGTGTCGGCAGTGTCCGCCGGCGCCGGTCCAGTGTCCACCGTTGTCTGAAAACTGCACTTTTCTGACCTCTGACCTCACTGGACGGTCCGCCACACTTTTTTTTACATCTCTCGGGCTTATCCGAGAGTGTGGCGTTGTAGGGGAGGTGTCCCCGCACGCGTGCGTATGTCAGAAGTGTCGGCAGTGTCCGCCGGCGCCGGTCCAGTGTCCACCGTTGTCTGAAAACTGCACTTTTCTGACCTCTGACCTCACTGGACGGTCCGCCACACTTTTTTTTACATCTCTCGGGCTTATCCGAGAGTGTGGCGTTGTAGGGGAGGTGTCCCCGCACGCGTGCGTATGTCAGAAGTGTCGGCAGTGTCCGCCGGCGCCGGTCCAGTGTCCACCGTTGTCTGAAAACTGCACTTTTCTGACCTCTGACCTCACTGGACGGTCCGCCACACTTTTCTTTACACCTCTCGGGCTTATCCGAGAGTCTGGCGTTGTAGGGGAGGTGTCCCCGCACGCGTGCGTATGTCAGAAGTGTCGGCAGTGTCCGCCGGCGCCGGTCCAGTGTCCACCGTTGTCTGAAAACTGCACTTTTCTGACCTCTGACCTCACTGGACGGTCCGCCACACTTTTCTTTACACCTCTCGGGCTTATCCGAGAGTGTGGCATTGTAGGGGAGGTGTCCCCGCACGCGTGCGTATGTCAGAAGTGTCGGCAGTGTCCACCGGTGCCTGTCCAGTGTCCACTGTTGTCTGAAAACGGCACTTTTCTGACCTCTGACCTCACTGGACGGTCCACCACACTTTTTTTTACACCTCTCGGGCTTATCCGAGAGTGTGGCGTTGTAGGGGAGGTGTCCCCGCACGCGTGCGTATGTCAGAAGTGTCGGCAGTGTCCGCCGGCGCCGGTCCAGTGTCCACCGTTGTCTGAAAACTGCACTGTTCTGACCTCTGACCTCACTGGACGGTCCGCCACACTTTTTTTTACATCTCTCGGGCTTATCCGAGAGTGTGGCGTTGTAGGGGAGGTGTCCCCGCACGCGTGCGTATGTCAGAAGTGTCGGCAGTGTCCGCCGGCGCCGGTCCAGTGTCCACCGTTGTCTGAAAACTGCACTTTTCTGACCTCTGACCTCACTGGACGGTCCGCCACACTTTTCTTTACACCTCTCGGGCTTATCCGAGAGTCTGGCGTTGTAGGGGAGGTGTCCCCGCACGCGTGCGTATGTCAGAAGTGTCGGCAGTGTCCGCCGGCGCCGGTCCAGTGTCCACCGTTGTCTGAAAACTGCACTTTTCTGACCTCTGACCTCACTGGACGGTCCGCCACACTTTTTTTTACATCTCTCGGGCTTATCCGAGAGTCTGGCGTTGTAGGGGAGGTGTCCCCGCACGCGTGCGTATGTCAGAAGTGTCGGCAGTGTCCGCCGGCGCCGGTCCAGTGTCCACCGTTGTCTGAAAACTGCACTTTTCTGACCTCTGACCTCACTGGACGGTCCGCCACACTTTTCTTTACACCTCTCGGGCTTATCCGAGAGTCTGGCGTTGTAGGGGAGGTGTCCCCGCACGCGTGCGTATGTCAGAAGTGTCGGCAGTGTCCGCCGGCGCCGGTCCAGTGTCCACCGTTGTCTGAAAACTGCACTTTTCTGACCTCTGACCTCACTGGACGGTCCGCCACACTTTTTTTTACATCTCTCGGGCTTATCCGAGAGTGTGGCGTTGTAGGGGAGGTGTCCCCGCACGCGTATGTCAGAAGTGTCGGCAGTGTCCGCCGGCGCCGGTCCAGTGTCCACCGTTGTCTGAAAACTGCACTTTTCTGACCTCTGACCTCACTGGACGGTCCGCCACACTTTTCTTTACACCTCTCGGGCTTATCCGAGAGTCTGGCGTTGTAGGGGAGGTGTCCCCGCACGCGTGCGTATGTCAGAAGTGTCGGCAGTGTCCGCCGGCGCCGGTCCAGTGTCCACCGTTGTCTGAAAACTGCACTTTTCTGACCTCTGACCTCACTGGACGGTCCGCCACACTTTTCTTTTCACCTCTCGGGCTTATCCGAGAGTGTGGCGTTGTAGGGGAGGTGTCCCCGCACGCGTGCGTATGTCAGAAGTGTCGGCAGTGTCCGCCGGCGCCGGTCCAGTGTCCACCGTTGTCTGAAAACTGCACTTTTCTGACCTCTGACCTCACTGGACGGTCCGCCACACTTTTCTTTACACCTCTCGGGCTTATCCGAGAGTCTGGCGTTGTAGGGAAGGTGTCCCCGCACGCGTGCGTATGTCAGAAGTGTCGGCAGTGTCCGCCGGCGCCGGTCCAGTGTCCACCGTTGTCTGAAAACTGCACTTTTCTGACCTCTGACCTCACTGTACGGTCCGCCACACTTTTCTTTACACCTCTCGGGCTTATCCGAGAGTGTGGCGTTGTAGGGGAGGTGTCCCCGCACGCGTGCGTATGTCAGAAGTGTCGGCAGTGTCCGCCGGCGCTGGTCCAGTGTCCACCGTTGTCTGAAAACTGCACTTTTCTGACCTCTGACCTCACTGGACGGTCCGCCACACTTTTCTTTACACCTCTCGGGCTTATCCGAGAGTCTGGCGTTTTAGGGGAGGTGTCCCCGCACGCGTGCGTATGTCAGAAGTGTCGGCAGTGTCCACCGGTGCCTGTCCAGTGTCCACTGTTGTCTGAAAACGGCACTTTTCTGACCTCTGACCTCACTGGACGGTCCGCCACACTTTTTTTTACACCTCTCGGGCTTATCCGAGAGTGTGGCGTTGTAGGGGAGGTGTCCCCGCACGCGTGCGTATGTCAGAAGTGTCGGCAGTGTCCGCCGGCGCCGGTCCAGTGTCCACCGTTGTCTGAAAACTGCACTTTTCTGACCTCTGACCTCACTGGACGGTCCGCCACACTTTTTTTTACATCTCTCGGGCTTATCCGAGAGTGTGGCGTTGTAGGGGAGGTGTCCCCGCACGCGTGCGTATGTCAGAAGTGTCGGCAGTGTCCGCCGGCGCCGGTCCAGTGTCCACCGTTGTCTGAAAACTGCACTTTTCTGACCTCTGACCTCACTGGACGGTCCGCCACACTTTTCTTTACACCTCTCGGGCTTATCCGAGAGTCTGGCGTTGTAGGGGAGGTGTCCCCGCACGCGTGCGTATGTCAGAAGTGTCGGCAGTGTCCGCCGGCGCCGGTCCAGTGTCCACCGTTGTCTGAAAACTGCACTTTTCTGACCTCTGACCTCACTGGACGGTCCGCCACACTTTTCTTTACACCTCTCGGGCTTATCCGAGAGTGTGGCGTTGTAGGGGAGGTGTCCCCGCACGCGTGCGTATGTCAGAAGTGTCGGCAGTGTCCGCCGGCGCCGGTCCAGTGTCCACCGTTGTCTGAAAACTGCACTTTTCTGACCTCTGACCTCACTGGACGGTCCGCCACACTTTTCTTTACACCTCTCGGGCTTATCCGAGAGTTTGGCGTTGTAGGGGAGGTGTCCCCGCACGCGTGCGTATGTCAGAAGTGTCGGCAGTGTCCGCCGGCGCCGGTCCAGTGTCCACCGTTGTCTGAAAACTGCACTTTTCTGACCTCTGACCTCACTGGACGGTCCGCCACACTTTTCTTTTCACCTCTCGGGCTTATCCGAGAGTGTGGCGTTGTAGGGGAGGTGTCCCCGCACGCGTGCGTATGTCAGAAGTGTCGGCAGTGTCCGCCGGCGCCGGTCCAGTGTCCACCGTTGTCTGGCGTTGTAGGGGAGGTGTCCCCGCACGCGTGCGTATGTCAGAAGTGTCGGCAGTGTCCACCGATGCCTGTCCAGTGTCCACTGTTGTCTGAAAACGGCACTTTTCTGACCTCTGACCTCACTGGACGGTCCGCCACACTTTTTTTTACATCTCTCGGGCTTATCCGAGAGTGTGGCGTTGTAGGGGAGGTGTCCCCGCACGCGTGCGTATGTCAGAAGTGTCGGCAGTGTCCGCCGGCGCCGGTCCAGTGTCCACCGTTGTCTGAAAACTGCACTTTTCTGACCTCTGACCTCACTGGACGGTCCGCCACACTTTTTTTTACATCTCTCGGGCTTATCCGAGAGTGTGGCGTTGTAGGGGAGGTGTCCCCGCACGCGTGCGTATGTCAGAAGTGTCGGCAGTGTCCGCCGGCGCCGGTCCAGTGTCCACCGTTGTCTGAAAACTGCACTTTTCTGACCTCTGACCTCACTGGACGGTCCGCCACACTTTTCTTTACACCTCTCGGGCTTATCCGAGAGTCTGGCGTTGTAGGGGAGGTGTCCCCGCACGCGTGCGTATGTCAGAAGTGTCGGCAGTGTCCGCCGGCGCCGGTCCAGTGTCCACCGTTGTCTGAAAACTGCACTTTTCTGACCTCTGACCTCACTGGACGGTCCGCCACACTTTTCTTTACACCTCTCGGGCTTATCCGAGAGTGTGGCGTTGTAGGGGAGGTGTCCCCGCACGCGTGCGTATGTCAGAAGTGTCGGCAGTGTCCGCCGGCGCCGGTCCAGTGTCCACCGTTGTCTGAAAACTGCACTTTTCTGACCTCTGACCTCACTGGACGGTCCGCCACACTTTTCTTTACACCTCTCGGGCTTATCCGAGAGTGTGGCGTTGTAGGGGAGGTGTCCCCGCACGCGTGCGTATGTCAGAAGTGTCGGCAGTGTCCACCGGTGCCTGTCCAGTGTCCACCGTTGTCTGAAAACTGCACTTTTCTGAACTCTGACCTCACTGGACGGTCCGCCACACTTTTTTTTACATCTCTCGGGCTTATCCGAGAGTGTGGCGTTGTAGGGGAGGTGTCCCCGCACGCGTGCGTATGTCAGAAGTGTCGGCAGTGTCCGCCGGCGCCGGTCCAGTGTCCACCGTTGTCTGAAAACTGCACTTTTCTGACCTCTGACCTCACTGGACGGTCCGCCACACTTTTTTTTACATCTCTCGGGCTTATCCGAGAGTGTGGCGTTGTAGGGGAGGTGTCCCCGCACGCGTGCGTATGTCAGAAGTGTCGGCAGTGTCCGCCGGCGCCGGTCCAGTGTCCACCGTTGTCTGAAAACTGCACTCTTCTGACCTCTGACCTCACTGGACGGTCCGCCACACTTTTTTTTACATCTCTCGGGCTTATCCGAGAGTGTGGCGTTGTAGGGGAGGTGTCCCCGCACGCGTGCGTATGTCAGAAGTGTCGGCAGTGTCCGCCGGCGCCGGTCCAGTGTCCACCGTTGTCTGAAAACTGCACTTTTCTGACCTCTGACCTCACTGGACGGTCCGCCACACTTTTCTTTACACCTCTCGGGCTTATCCGAGAGTCTGGCGTTGTAGGGGAGGTGTCCCCGCACGCGTGCGTATGTCAGAAGTGTCGGCAGTGTCCGCCGGCGCCGGTCCAGTGTCCACCGTTGTCTGAAAACTGCACTTTTCTGACCTCTGACCTCACTGGACGGTCCGCCACACTTTTCTTTACACCTCTCGGGCTTATCCGAGAGTGTGGCGTTGTAGGGGAGGTGTCCCCGCACGCGTGCGTATGTCAGAAGTGTCGGCAGTGTCCGCCGGCGCCGGTCCAGTGTCCACCGTTGTCTGAAAACTGCACTTTTCTGACCTCTGACCTCACTGGACGGTCCGCCACACTTTTCTTTACACCTCTCGGGCTTATCCGAGAGTTTGGCGTTGTAGGGGAGGTGTCCCCGCACGCGTGCGTATGTCAGAAGTGTCGGCAGTGTCCGCCGGCGCCGGTCCAGTGTCCACCGTTGTCTGAAAACTGCACTTTTCTGACCTCTGACCTCACTGGACGGTCCGCCACACTTTTCTTTTCACCTCTCGGGCTTATCCGAGAGTGTGGCGTTGTAGGGGAGGTGTCCCCGCACGCGTGCGTATGTCAGAAGTGTCGGCAGTGTCCGCCGGCGCCGGTCCAGTGTCCACCGTTGTCTGGCGTTGTAGGGGAGGTGTCCCCGCACGCGTGCGTATGTCAGAAGTGTCGGCAGTGTCCACCGATGCCTGTCCAGTGTCCACTGTTGTCTGAAAACGGCACTTTTCTGACCTCTGACCTCACTGGACGGTCCGCCACACTTTTTTTTACATCTCTCGGGCTTATCCGAGAGTGTGGCGTTGTAGGGGAGGTGTCCCCGCACGCGTGCGTATGTCAGAAGTGTCGGCAGTGTCCGCCGGCGCCGGTCCAGTGTCCACCGTTGTCTGAAAACTGCACTTTTCTGACCTCTGACCTCACTGGACGGTCCGCCACACTTTTTTTTACATCTCTCGGGCTTAACCGAGAGTGTGGCGTTGTAGGGGAGGTGTCTCCGCACGCGTGCGTATGTCAGAAGTGTCGGCAGTGTCCGCCGGCGCCGGTCCAGTGTCCACCGTTGTCTGAAAACTGCACTTTTCTGACCTCTGACCTCACTGGACGGTCCGCCACACTTTTCTTTACACCTCTCGGGCTTATCCGAGAGTCTGGCGTTGTAGGGGAGGTGTCCCCGCACGCGTGCGTATGTCAGAAGTGTCGGCAGTGTCCGCCGGCGCCGGTCCAGTGTCCACCGTTGTCTGAAAACTGCACTTTTCTGACCTCTGACCTCACTGGACGGTCCGCCACACTTTTCTTTACACCTCTCGGGCTTATCCGAGAGTGTGGCGTTGTAGGGGAGGTGTCCCCGCACGCGTGCGTATGTCAGAAGTGTCGGCAGTGTCCGCCGGCGCCGGTCCAGTGTCCACCGTTGTCTGAAAACTGCACTTTTCTGACCTCTGACCTCACTGGACGGTCCGCCACACTTTTCTTTACACCTCTCGGGCTTATCCGAGAGTGTGGCGTTGTAGGGGAGGTGTCCCCGCACGCGTGCGTATGTCAGAAGTGTCGGCAGTGTCCACCGGTGCCTGTCCAGTGTCCACCGTTGTCTGAAAACTGCACTTTTCTGACCTCTGACCTCACTGGACGGTCCGCCACACTTTTTTTTACATCTCTCGGGCTTATCCGAGAGTGTGGCGTTGTAGGGGAGGTGTCCCCGCACGCGTGCGTATGTCAGAAGTGTCGGCAGTGTCCGCCGGCGCCGGTCCAGTGTCCACCGTTGTCTGAAAACTGCACTTTTCTGACCTCTGACCTCACTGGACGGTCCGCCACACTTTTTTTTACATCTCTCGGGCTTATCCGAGAGTGTGGCGTTGTAGGGGAGGTGTCCCCGCACGCGTGCGTATGTCAGAAGTGTCGGCAGTGTCCGCCGGCGCCGGTCCAGTGTCCACCGTTGTCTGAAAACTGCACTTTTCTGACCTCTGACCTCACTGGACGGTCCGCCACACTTTTTTTTACATCTCTCGGGCTTATCCGAGAGTGTGGCGTTGTAGGGGAGGTGTCCCCGCACGCGTGCGTATGTCAGAAGTGTCGGCAGTGTCCGCCGGCGCCGGTCCAGTGTCCACCGGCGCCGGTCCAGTGTCCACCGTTGTCTGAAAACTGCACTTTTCTGACCTCTGACCTCACTGGACGGTCCGCCACACTTTTCTTTACACCTCTCGGGCTTATCCGAGAGTCTGGCGTTGTAGGGGAGGTGTCCCCGCACGCGTGCGTATGTCAGAAGTGTCGGCAGTGTCCGCCGGCGCCGGTCCAGTGTCCACCGTTGTCTGAAAACTGCACTTTTCTGACCTCTGACCTCACTGGACGGTCCGCCACACTTTTTTTTACATCTCTCGGGCTTATCCGAGAGTGTGGCGTTGTAGGGGAGGTGTCCCCGCACGCGTGCGTATGTCAGAAGTGTCGGCAGTGTCCGCCGGCGCCGGTCCAGTGTCCACCGTTGTCTGAAAACTGCACTTTTCTGACCTCTGACCTCACTGGACGGTCCGCCACACTTTTCTTTACACCTCTCGGGCTTATCCGAGAGTGTGGCGTTGTAGGGGAGGTGTCCCCGCACGCGTGCGTATGTCAGAAGTGTCGGCAGTGTCCGCCGGCGCCGGTCCAGTGTCCACCGTTGTCTGAAAACTGCACTTTTCTGACCTCTGACCTCACTGGACGGTCCGCCACACTTTTCTTTACACCTCTCGGGCTTATCCGAGAGTGTGGCGTTGTAGGGGAGGTGTCCCCGCACGCGTGCGTATGTCAGAAGTGTCGGCAGTGTCCACCGGTGCCTGTCCAGTGTCCACCGTTGTCTGAAAACTGCACTTTTCTGAACTCTGACCTCACTGGACGGTCCGCCACACTTTTTTTTACATCTCTCGGGCTTATCCGAGAGTGTGGCGTTGTAGGGGAGGTGTCCCCGCACGCGTGCGTATGTCAGAAGTGTCGGCAGTGTCCGCCGGCGCCGGTCCAGTGTCCACCGTTGTCTGAAAACTGCACTTTTCTGACCTCTGACCTCACTGGACGGTCCGCCACACTTTTTTTTACATCTCTCGGGCTTATCCGAGAGTGTGGCGTTGTAGGGGAGGTGTCCCCGCACGCGTGCGTATGTCAGAAGTGTCGGCAGTGTCCGCCGGCGCCGGTCCAGTGTCCACCGTTGTCTGAAAACTGCACTTTTCTGACCTCTGACCTCACTGGACGGTCCGCCACACTTTTTTTTACATCTCTCGGGCTTATCCGAGAGTGTGGCGTTGTAGGGGAGGTGTCCCCGCACGCGTGCGTATGTCAGAAGTGTCGGCAGTGTCCGCCGGCGCCGGTCCAGTGTCCACCGGCGCCGGTCCAGTGTCCACCGTTGTCTGAAAACTGCACTTTTCTGACCTCTGACCTCACTGGACGGTCCGCCACACTTTTCTTTACACCTCTCGGGCTTATCCGAGAGTCTGGCGTTGTAGGGGAGGTGTCCCCGCACGCGTGCGTATGTCAGAAGTGTCGGCAGTGTCCGCCGGCGCCGGTCCAGTGTCCACCGTTGTCTGAAAACTGCACTTTTCTGACCTCTGACCTCACTGGACGGTCCGCCACACTTTTCTTTACACCTCTCGGGCTTATCCGAGAGTGTGGCGTTGTAGGGGAGGTGTCCCCGCACGCGTGCGTATGTCAGAAGTGTCGGCAGTGTCCGCCGGCGCCGGTCCAGTGTCCACCGTTGTCTGGCGTTGTAGGGGAGGTGTCCCCGCACGCGTGCGTATGTCAGAAGTGTCGGCAGTGTCCGCCGGCGCCGGTCCAGTGTCCACCGTTGTCTGAAAACTGCACTTTTCTGACCTCTGACCTCACTGGACGGTCCGCCACACTTTTCTTTACACCTCTCGGGCTTATCCGAGAGTCTGGCGTTGTAGGGGAGGTGTCCCCGCACGCGTGCGTATGTCAGAAGTGTCGGCAGTGTCCGCCGGCGCCGGTCCAGTGTCCACCGTTGTCTGAAAACTGCACTTTTCTGACCTCTGACCTCACTGGACGGTCCGCCACACTTTTCTTTACACCTCTCGGGCTTATCCGAGAGTGTGGCGTTGTAGGGGAGGTGTCCCCGCACGCGTGCGTATGTCAGAAGTGTCGGCAGTGTCCGCCGGCGCCGGTCCAGTGTCCACCGTTGTCTGAAAACTGCACTTTTCTGACCTCTGACCTCACTGGACGGTCCGCCACACTTTTTTTTACATCTCTCGGGCTTATCCGAGAGTGTGGCGTTGTAGGGGAGGTGTCCCCGCACGCGTGCGTATGTCAGAAGTGTCGGCAGTGTCCGCCGGCGCCGGTCCAGTGTCCACCGTTGTCTGGCGTTGTAGGGGAGGTGTCCCCGCACGCGTGCGTATGTCAGAAGTGTCGGCAGTGTCCACCGATGCCTGTCCAGTGTCCACTGTTGTCTGAAAACGGCACTTTTCTGACCTCTGACCTCACTGGACGGTCCGCCACACTTTTTTTTACATCTCTCGGGCTTATCCGAGAGTGTGGCGTTGTAGGGGAGGTGTCCCCGCACGCGTGCGTATGTCAGAAGTGTCGGCAGTGTCCGCCGGCGCCGGTCCAGTGTCCACCGTTGTCTGAAAACTGCACTTTTCTGACCTCTGACCTCACTGGACGGTCCGCCACACTTTTTTTTACATCTCTCGGGCTTATCCGAGAGTGTGGCGTTGTAGGGGAGGTGTCCCCGCACGCGTGCGTATGTCAGAAGTGTCGGCAGTGTCCGCCGGCGCCGGTCCAGTGTCCACCGTTGTCTGAAAACTGCACTTTTCTGACCTCTGACCTCACTGGACGGTCCGCCACACTTTTCTTTACACCTCTCGGGCTTATCCGAGAGTCTGGCGTTGTAGGGGAGGTGTCCCCGCACGCGTGCGTATGTCAGAAGTGTCGGCAGTGTCCGCCGGCGCCGGTCCAGTGTCCACCGTTGTCTGAAAACTGCACTTTTCTGACCTCTGACCTCACTGGACGGTCCGCCACACTTTTTTTTACATCTCTCGGGCTTATCCGAGAGTGTGGCGTTGTAGGGGAGGTGTCCCCGCACGCGTGCGTATGTCAGAAGTGTCGGCAGTGTCCGCCGGCGCCGGTCCAGTGTCCACCGTTGTCTGAAAACTGCACTTTTCTGACCTCTGACCTCACTGGACGGTCCGCCACACTTTTTTTTACATCTCTCGGGCTTATCCGAGAGTGTGGCGTTGTAGGGGAGGTGTCCCCGCACGCGTGCGTATGTCAGAAGTGTCGGCAGTGTCCGCCGGCGCCGGTCCAGTGTCCACCGGCGCCGGTCCAGTGTCCACCGTTGTCTGAAAACTGCACTTTTCTGACCTCTGACCTCACTGGACGGTCCGCCACACTTTTCTTTACACCTCTCGGGCTTATCCGAGAGTCTGGCGTTGTAGGGGAGGTGTCCCCGCACGCGTGCGTATGTCAGAAGTGTCGGCAGTGTCCGCCGGCGCCGGTCCAGTGTCCACCGTTGTCTGAAAACTGCACTTTTCTGACCTCTGACCTCACTGGACGGTCCGCCACACTTTTTTTTACATCTCTCGGGCTTATCCGAGAGTGTGGCGTTGTAGGGGAGGTGTCCCCGCACGCGTGCGTATGTCAGAAGTGTCGGCAGTGTCCGCCGGCGCCGGTCCAGTGTCCACCGTTGTCTGAAAACTGCACTTTTCTGACCTCTGACCTCACTGGACGGTCCGCCACACTTTTCTTTACACCTCTCGGGCTTATCCGAGAGTGTGGCGTTGTAGGGGAGGTGTCCCCGCACGCGTGCGTATGTCAGAAGTGTCGGCAGTGTCCGCCGGCGCCGGTCCAGTGTCCACCGTTGTCTGAAAACTGCACTTTTCTGACCTCTGACCTCACTGGACGGTCCGCCACACTTTTCTTTACACCTCTCGGGCTTATCCGAGAGTGTGGCGTTGTAGGGGAGGTGTCCCCGCACGCGTGCGTATGTCAGAAGTGTCGGCAGTGTCCACCGGTGCCTGTCCAGTGTCCACCGTTGTCTGAAAACTGCACTTTTCTGAACTCTGACCTCACTGGACGGTCCGCCACACTTTTTTTTACATCTCTCGGGCTTATCCGAGAGTGTGGCGTTGTAGGGGAGGTGTCCCCGCACGCGTGCGTATGTCAGAAGTGTCGGCAGTGTCCGCCGGCGCCGGTCCAGTGTCCACCGTTGTCTGAAAACTGCACTTTTCTGACCTCTGACCTCACTGGACGGTCCGCCACACTTTTTTTTACATCTCTCGGGCTTATCCGAGAGTGTGGCGTTGTAGGGGAGGTGTCCCCGCACGCGTGCGTATGTCAGAAGTGTCGGCAGTGTCCGCCGGCGCCGGTCCAGTGTCCACCGTTGTCTGAAAACTGCACTTTTCTGACCTCTGACCTCACTGGACGGTCCGCCACACTTTTTTTTACATCTCTCGGGCTTATCCGAGAGTGTGGCGTTGTAGGGGAGGTGTCCCCGCACGCGTGCGTATGTCAGAAGTGTCGGCAGTGTCCGCCGGCGCCGGTCCAATGTCCACCGGCGCCGGTCCAGTGTCCACCGTTGTCTGAAAACTGCACTTTTCTGACCTCTGACCTCACTGGACGGTCCGCCACACTTTTCTTTACACCTCTCGGGCTTATCCGAGAGTCTGGCGTTGTAGGGGAGGTGTCCCCGCACGCGTGCGTATGTCAGAAGTGTCGGCAGTGTCCGCCGGCGCCGGTCCAGTGTCCACCGTTGTCTGAAAACTGCACTTTTCTGACCTCTGACCTCACTGGACGGTCCGCCACACTTTTCTTTACACCTCTCGGGCTTATCCGAGAGTGTGGCGTTGTAGGGGAGGTGTCCCCGCACGCGTGCGTATGTCAGAAGTGTCGGCAGTGTCCGCCGGCGCCGGTCCAGTGTCCACCGTTGTCTGGCGTTGTAGGGGAGGTGTCCCCGCACGCGTGCGTATGTCAGAAGTGTCGGCAGTGTCCGCCGGCGCCGGTCCAGTGTCCACCGTTGTCTGAAAACTGCACTTTTCTGACCTCTGACCTCACTGGACGGTCCGCCACACTTTTCTTTACACCTCTCGGGCTTATCCGAGAGTCTGGCGTTGTAGGGGAGGTGTCCCCGCACGCGTGCGTATGTCAGAAGTGTCGGCAGTGTCCGCCGGCGCCGGTCCAGTGTCCACCGTTGTCTGAAAACTGCACTTTTCTGACCTCTGACCTCACTGGACGGTCCGCCACACTTTTCTTTACACCTCTCGGGCTTATCCGAGAGTGTGGCGTTGTAGGGGAGGTGTCCCCGCACGCGTGCGTATGTCAGAAGTGTCGGCAGTGTCCGCCGGCGCCGGTCCAGTGTCCACCGTTGTCTGAAAACTGCACTTTTCTGACCTCTGACCTCACTGGACGGTCCGCCACACTTTTTTTTACATCTCTCGGGCTTATCCGAGAGTGTGGCGTTGTAGGGGAGGTGTCCCCGCACGCGTGCGTATGTCAGAAGTGTCGGCAGTGTCCGCCGGCGCCGGTCCAGTGTCCACCGTTGTCTGGCGTTGTAGGGGAGGTGTCCCCGCACGCGTGCGTATGTCAGAAGTGTCGGCAGTGTCCACCGATGCCTGTCCAGTGTCCACTGTTGTCTGAAAACGGCACTTTTCTGACCTCTGACCTCACTGGACGGTCCGCCACACTTTTTTTTACATCTCTCGGGCTTATCCGAGAGTGTGGCGTTGTAGGGGAGGTGTCCCCGCACGCGTGCGTATGTCAGAAGTGTCGGCAGTGTCCGCCGGCGCCGGTCCAGTGTCCACCGTTGTCTGAAAACTGCACTTTTCTGACCTCTGACCTCACTGGACGGTCCGCCACACTTTTTTTTACATCTCTCGGGCTTATCCGAGAGTGTGGCGTTGTAGGGGAGGTGTCCCCGCACGCGTGCGTATGTCAGAAGTGTCGGCAGTGTCCGCCGGCGCCGGTCCAGTGTCCACCGTTGTCTGAAAACTGCACTTTTCTGACCTCTGACCTCACTGGACGGTCCGCCACACTTTTCTTTACACCTCTCGGGCTTATCCGAGAGTCTGGCGTTGTAGGGGAGGTGTCCCCGCACGCGTGCGTATGTCAGAAGTGTCGGCAGTGTCCGCCGGCGCCGGTCCAGTGTCCACCGTTGTCTGAAAACTGCACTTTTCTGACCTCTGACCTCACTGGACGGTCCGCCACACTTTTCTTTACACCTCTCGGGCTTATCCGAGAGTGTGGCGTTGTAGGGGAGGTGTCCCCGCACGCGTGCGTATGTCAGAAGTGTCGGCAGTGTCCGCCGGCGCCGGTCCAGTGTCCACCGTTGTCTGAAAACTGCACTTTTCTGACCTCTGACCTCACTGGACGGTCCGCCACACTTTTCTTTACACCTCTCGGGCTTATCCGAGAGTGTGGCGTTGTAGGGGAGGTGTCCCCGCACGCGTGCGTATGTCAGAAGTGTCGGCAGTGTCCACCGGTGCCTGTCCAGTGTCCACCGTTGTCTGAAAACTGCACTTTTCTGAACTCTGACCTCACTGGACGGTCCGCCACACTTTTTTTTACATCTCTCGGGCTTATCCGAGAGTGTGGCGTTGTAGGGGAGGTGTCCCCGCACGCGTGCGTATGTCAGAAGTGTCGGCAGTGTCCGCCGGCGCCGGTCCAGTGTCCACCGTTGTCTGAAAACTGCACTTTTCTGACCTCTGACCTCACTGGACGGTCCGCCACACTTTTCTTTACACCTCTCGGGCTTATCCGAGAGTTTGGCGTTGTAGGGGAGGTGTCCCCGCACGCGTGCGTATGTCAGAAGTGTCGGCAGTGTCCGCCGGCGCCGGTCCAGTGTCCACCGTTGTCTGAAAACTGCACTTTTCTGACCTCTGACCTCACTGGACGGTCCGCCACACTTTTCTTTTCACCTCTCGGGCTTATCCGAGAGTGTGGCGTTGTAGGGGAGGTGTCCCCGCACGCGTGCGTATGTCAGAAGTGTCGGCAGTGTCCGCCGGCGCCGGTCCAGTGTCCACCGTTGTCTGGCGTTGTAGGGGAGGTGTCCCCGCACGCGTGCGTATGTCAGAAGTGTCGGCAGTGTCCGCCGGCGCCGGTCCAGTGTCCACCGTTGTCTGAAAACTGCACTTTTCTGACCTCTGACCTCACTGGACGGTCCGCCACACTTTTCTTTACACCTCTCGGGCTTATCCGAGAGTCTGGCGTTGTAGGGGAGGTGTCCCCGCACGCGTGCGTATGTCAGAAGTGTCGGCAGTGTCCGCCGGCGCCGGTCCAGTGTCCACCGTTGTCTGAAAACTGCACTTTTCTGACCTCTGACCTCACTGGACGGTCCGCCACACTTTTCTTTACACCTCTCGGGCTTATCCGAGAGTGTGGCGTTGTAGGGGAGGTGTCCCCGCACGCGTGCGTATGTCAGAAGTGTCGGCAGTGTCCGCCGGCGCCGGTCCAGTGTCCACCGTTGTCTGAAAACTGCACTTTTCTGACCTCTGACCTCACTGGACGGTCCGCCACACTTTTTTTTACATCTCTCGGGCTTATCCGAGAGTGTGGCGTTGTAGGGGAGGTGTCCCCGCACGCGTGCGTATGTCAGAAGTGTCGGCAGTGTCCGCCGGCGCCGGTCCAGTGTCCACCGGCGCCGGTCCAGTGTCCACCGTTGTCTGAAAACTGCACTTTTCTGACCTCTGACCTCACTGGACGGTCCGCCACACTTTTCTTTACACCTCTCGGGCTTATCCGAGAGTCTGGCGTTGTAGGGGAGGTGTCCCCGCACGCGTGCGTATGTCAGAAGTGTCGGCAGTGTCCGCCGGCGCCGGTCCAGTGTCCACCGTTGTCTGAAAACTGCACTTTTCTGACCTCTGACCTCACTGGACGGTCCGCCACACTTTTCTTTACACCTCTCGGGCTTATCCGAGAGTGTGGCGTTGTAGGGGAGGTGTCCCCGCACGCGTGCGTATGTCAGAAGTGTCGGCAGTGTCCGCCGGCGCCGGTCCAGTGTCCACCGTTGTCTGAAAACTGCACTTTTCTGACCTCTGACCTCACTGGACGGTCCGCCACACTTTTTTTTACATCTCTCGGGCTTATCCGAGAGTGTGGCGTTGTAGGGGAGGTGTCCCCGCACGCGTGCGTATGTCAGAAGTGTCGGCAGTGTCCGCCGGCGCCGGTCCAGTGTCCACCGGCGCCGGTCCAGTGTCCACCGTTGTCTGAAAACTGCACTTTTCTGACCTCTGACCTCACTGGACGGTCCGCCACACTTTTCTTTACACCTCTCGGGCTTATCCGAGAGTCTGGCGTTGTCGGGGAGGTGTCCCCGCACGCGTGCGTATGTCAGAAGTGTCGGCAGTGTCCGCCGGCGCCGGTCCAGTGTCCACCGTTGTCTGAAAACTGCACTTTTCTGACCTCTGACCTCACTGGACGGTCCGCCACACTTTTCTTTACACCTCTCGGGCTTATCCGAGAGTGTGGCGTTGTAGGGGAGGTGTCCCCGCACGCGTGCGTATGTCAGAAGTGTCGGCAGTGTCCACCGATGCCTGTCCAGTGTCCACTGTTGTCTGAAAACGGCACTTTTCTGACCTCTGACCTCACTGGACGGTCCGCCACACTTTTTTTTACATCTCTCGGGCTTATCCGAGAGTGTGGCGTTGTAGGGGAGGTGTCCCCGCACGCGTGCGTATGTCAGAAGTGTCGGCAGTGTCCGCCGGCGCCGGTCCAGTGTCCACCGTTGTCTGAAAACTGCACTTTTCTGACCTCTGACCTCACTGGACGGTCCGCCACACTTTTTTTTACATCTCTCGTGCTTATCCGAGAGTGTGGCGTTGTAGGGGAGGTGTCCCCGCACGCGTGCGTATGTCAGAAGTGTCGGCAGTGTCCGCCGGCGCCGGTCCAGTGTCCACCGTTGTCTGAAAACTGCACTTTTCTGACCTCTGACCTCACTGGACGGTCCGCCACACTTTTCTTTACACCTCTCGGGCTTATCCGAGAGTCTGGCGTTGTAGGGGAGGTGTCCCCGCACGCGTGCGTATGTCAGAAGTGTCGGCAGTGTCCGCCGGCGCCGGTCCAGTGTCCACCGTTGTCTGAAAACTGCACTTTTCTGACCTCTGACCTCACTGGACGGTCCGCCACACTTTATTTTACATCTCTCGGGCTTATCCGAGAGTGTGGCGTTGTAGGGGAGGTGTCCCCGCACGCGTGCGTATGTCAGAAGTGTCGGCAGTGTCCGCCGGCGCCGGTCCAGTGTCCACCGTTGTCTGAAAACTGCACTTTTCTGACCTCTGACCTCACTGGACGGTCCGCCACACGTTTCTTTACACCTCTCGGGCTTATCCGAGAGTGTGGCGTTGTAGGGGAGGTGTCCCCGCACGCGTGGGTATGTCAGAAGTGTCGGCAGTGTCCGCCGGCGCCGGTCCAGTGTCCACCGTTGTCTGAAAACTGCACTTTTCTGACCTCTGACCTCACTGGACGGTCCGCCACACGTTTCTTTACACCTCTCGGGCTTATCCGAGAGTGTGGCGTTGTAGGGGAGGTGTCCCCGCACGCGTGCGTATGTCAGAAGTGTCGGCAGTGTCCGCCGGCGCCGGTCCAGTGTCCACCGTTGTCTGAAAACTGCACTTTTCTGACCTCTGACCTCACTGGACGGTCCGCCACACTTTTTTTTACATCTCTCGGGCTTATCCGAGAGTGTGGCGTTGTAGGGGAGGTGTCCCCGCACGCGTGCGTATGTCAGAAGTGTCGGCAGTGTCCGCCGGCGCCGGTCCAGTGTCCACCGTTGTCTGAAAACTGCACTTTTCTGACCTCTGACCTCACTGGACGGTCCGCCACACTTTATTTTACATCTCTCGGGCTTATCCGAGAGTGTGGCGTTGTAGGGGAGGTGTCCCCGCACGCGTGCGTATGTCAGAAGTGTCGGCAGTGTCCGCCGGCGCCGGTCCAGTGTCCACCGTTGTCTGAAAACTGCACTTTTCTGACCTCTGACCTCACTGGACGGTCCGCCACACTTTTCTTTACACCTCTCGGGCTTATCCGAGAGTCTGGCGTTGTAGGGGAGGTGTCCCCGCACGCGTGCGTATGTCAGAAGTGTCGGCAGTGTCCGCCGGCGCCGGTCCAGTGTCCACCGTTGTCTGAAAACTGCACTTTTCTGACCTCTGACCTCACTGGACGGTCCGCCACACGTTTCTTTACACCTCTCGGGCTTATCCGAGAGTGTGGCGTTGTAGGGGAGGTGTCCCCGCACGCGTGCGTATGTCAGAAGTGTCGGCAGTGTCCGCCGGCGCCGGTCCAGTGTACACCGTTGTCTGAAAACTGCACTTTTCTGACCTCTGACCTCACTGGACGGTCCGCCACACTTTTTTTTACATCTCTCGGGCTTATCCGAGAGTGTGGCGTTGTAGGGGAGGTGTCCCCGCACGCGTGCGTATGTCAGAAGTGTCGGCAGTGTCCGCCGGCGCCGGTCCAGTGTCCACCGTTGTCTGAAAACTGCACTTTTCTGACCTCTGACCTCACTGGACGGTCCGCCACACTTTTCTTTACACCTCTCGGGCTTATCCGAGAGTCTGGCGTTGTAGGGGAGGTGTCCCCGCACGCGTGCGTATGTCAGAAGTGTCGGCAGTGTCCGCCGGCGCCGGTCCAGTGTCCACCGTTGTCTGAAAACTGCACTTTTCTGACCTCTGACCTCACTGTACGGTCCGCCACACTTTTCTTTACACCTCTCGGGCTTATCCGAGAGTGTGGCGTTGTAGGGGAGGTGTCCCCGCACGCGTGCGTATGTCAGAAGTGTCGGCAGTGTCCGCCGGCGCCGGTCCAGTGTCCACCGTTGTCTGAAAACTGCACTTTTCTGACCTCTGACCTCACTGGACGGTCCGCCACACTTTTCTTTTCACCTCTCGGGCTTATCCGAGAGTGTGGCGTTGTAGGGGAGGTGTCCCCGCACGCGTGCGTATGTCAGAAGTGTCGGCAGTGTCCGCCGGCGCCGGTCCAGTGTCCACCGTTGTCTGAAAACTGCACTTTTCTGACCTCTGACCTCACTGGACGGTCCGCCACACTTTTCTTTACACCTCTCGGGCTTATCCGAGAGTGTGGCGTTGTAGGGGAGGTGTCCCCGCACGCGTGCGTATGTCAGAAGTGTCGGCAGTGTCCGCCGGCGCCGGTCCAGTGTCCACCGTTGTCTGAAAACTGCACTTTTCTGACCTCTGACCTCACTGGACGGTCCGCCACACTTTTCTTTACACCTCTCGGGCTTATCCGAGAGTGTGGCGTTGTAGGGGAGGTGTCCCCGCACGCGTGCGTATGTCAGAAGTGTCGGCAGTGTCCGCCGGCGCCGGTCCAGTGTCCACCGTTGTCTGAAAACTGCACTTTTCTGACCTCTGACCTCACTGGACGGTCCGCCACACTTTTTTTTACATCTCTCGGGCTTATCCGAGAGTGTGGCGTTGTAGGGGAGGTGTCCCCGCACGCGTGCGTATGTCAGAAGTGTCGGCAGTGTCCGCCGGCGCCGGTCCAGTGTCCACCGTTGTCTGAAAACTGCACTTTTCTGACCTCTGACCTCACTGGACGGTCCGCCACACTTTTCTTTACACCTCTCGGGCTTATCCGAGAGTCTGGTGTTGTAGGGGAGGTGTCCCCGCACGCGTGCGTATGTCAGAAGTGTCGGCAGTGTCCGCCGGCGCCGGTCCAGTGTCCACCGTTGTCTGAAAACTGCACTTTTCTGACCTCACTGGACGGTCCGCCACACTTTTCTTTTCACCTCTCGGGCTTATCCGAGAGTGTGGCGTTGTAGGGGAGGTGTCCCCGCACGCGTGCGTATGTCAGAAGTGTCGGCAGTGTCCGCCGGCGCCGGTCCAGTGTCCACCGTTGTCTGAAAACTGCACTTTTCTGACCTCTGACCTCACTGGACGGTCCGCCACACTTTTTTTTACATCTCTCGGGCTTATCCGAGAGTGTGGCGTTGTAGGGGAGGTGTCCCCGCACGCGTGCGTATGTCAGAAGTGTCGGCAGTGTCCGCCGGCGCCGGTCCAGTGTCCACCGTTGTCTGAAAACTGCACTTTTCTGACCTCTGACCTCACTGGACGGTCCGCCACACTTTTCTTTACACCTCTCGGGCTTATCCGAGAGTCTGGCGTTGTAGGGGAGGTGTCCCCGCACGCGTGCGTATGTCAGAAGTGTCGGCAGTGTCCGCCGGCGCCGGTCCAGTGTCCACCGTTGTCTGAAAACTGCACTTTTCTGACCTCTGACCTCACTGTACGGTCCGCCACACTTTTCTTTACACCTCTCGGGCTTATCCGAGAGTGTGGCGTTGTAGGGGAGGTGTCCCCGCACGCGTGCGTATGTCAGAAGTGTCGGCAGTGTCCACCGGTGCCTGTCCAGTGTCCACTGTTGTCTGAAAACGGCACGTTTCTGACCTCTGACCTCACTGGACGGTCCGCCACACTTTTTTTTACACCTCTCGGGCTTATCCGAGAGTGTGGCGTTGTAGGGGAGGTGTCCCCGCACGCGTGCGTATGTCAGAAGTGTCGGCAGTGTCCACCGGTGCCTGTCCAGTGTCCACCGTTGTCTGAAAACGGCACTTTTCTGACCTCTGACCTCACTGGACGGTCCGCCACACTTTTTTTTACACCTCTCGGGCTTATCCGAGAGTGTGGCGTTGTAGGGGAGGTGTCCCCGCACGCGTGCGTATGTCAGAAGTGTCGGCAGTGTCCGCCGGCGCCGGTCCAGTGTCCACCGTTGTCTGAAAACTGCACTTTTCTGACCTCTGACCTCACTGGACGGTCCGCCACACTTTTTTTTACATCTCTCGGGCTTATCCGAGAGTGTGGCGTTGTAGGGGAGGTGTCCCCGCACGCGTGCGTATGTCAGAAGTGTCGGCAGTGTCCGCCGGCGCCGGTCCAGTGTCCACCGTTGTCTGAAAGCTGCACTTTTCTGACCTCTGACCTCACTGGACGGTCCGCCACACTTTTCTTTACACCTCTCGGGCTTATCCGAGAGTCTGGCGTTGTAGGGGAGGTGTCCCCGCACGCGTGCGTATGTCAGAAGTGTCGGCAGTGTCCGCCGGCGCCGGTCCAGTGTCCACCGTTGTCTGAAAACTGCACTTTTCTGACCTCTGACCTCACTGTACGGTCCGCCACACTTTTCTTTACACCTCTCGGGCTTATCCGAGAGTGTGGCGTTGTAGGGGAGGTGTCCCCGCACGCGTGCGTATGTCAGAAGTGTCGGCAGTGTCCGCTGGCGCCGGTCCAGTGTCCACCGTTGTCTGAAAACTGCACTTTTCTGACCTCTGACCTCACTGGACGGTCCGCCACACTTTTCTTTTCACCTCTCGGGCTTATCCGAGAGTGTGGCGTTGTAGGGGAGGTGTCCCCGCACGCGTGCGTATGTCAGAAGTGTCGGCAGTGTCCGCCGGCGCCGGTCCAGTGTCCACCGTTGTCTGAAATCTGCACTTTTCTGACCTCTGACCTCACTGGACGGTCCGCCACACTTTTTTTTACATCTCTCGGGCTTATCCGAGAGTGTGGCGTTGTAGGGGAGGTGTCCCCGCACGCGTGCGTATGTCAGAAGTGTCGGCAGTGTCCGCCGGCGCCGGTCCAGTGTCCACCGTTGTCTGAAAACTGCACTTTTCTGACCTCTGACCTCACTGGACGGTCCGCCACACTTTTCTTTACACCTCTCGGGCTTATCCGAGAGTCTGGCGTTGTAGGGGAGGTGTCCCCGCACGCGTGCGTATGTCAGAAGTGTCGGCAGTGTCCGCCGGCGCCGGTCCAGTGTCCACCGTTGTCTGAAAACTGCACTTTTCTGACCTCTGACTTCACTGGACGGTCCGCCACACTTTTTTTTACATCTCTCGGGCTTATCCGAGAGTGTGGCGTTGTAGGGGAGGTGTCCCCGCACGCGTGCGTATGTCAGAAGTGTCGGCAGTGTCCGCCGGCGCCGGTCCAGTGTCCACCGTTGTCTGAAAACTGCACTTTTCTGACCTCTGACCTCACTGGACGGTCCGCCACACTTTTCTTTACACCTCTCGGGCTTATCCGAGAGTGTGGCGTTGTAGGGGAGGTGTCCCCGCACGCGTGCGTATGTCAGAAGTGTCGGCAGTGTCCGCCGGCGCCGGTCCAGTGTCCACCGTTGTCTGAAAACTGCACTTTTCTGACCTCTGACCTCACTGGACGGTCCGCCACACTTTTTTTTACATCTCTCGGGCTTATCCGAGAGTGTGGCGTTGTAGGGGAGGTGTCCCCGCACGCGTGCGTATGTCAGAAGTGTCGGCAGTGTCCGCCGGCGCCGGTCCAGTGTCCACCGTTGTCTGAAAACTGCACTTTTCTGACCTCTGACCTCACTGGACGGTCCGCCACACTTTTCTTTACACCTCTCGGGCTTATCCGAGAGTCTGGCGTTGTAGGGGAGGTGTCCCCGCACGCGTGCGTATGTCAGAAGTGTCGGCAGTGTCCGCCGGCGCCGGTCCAGTGTCCACTGTTGTCTGAAAACAGCACTTTTCTGACCTCTGACCTCACTGGACGGTCCGCCACACTTTTTTTTACACCTCTCGGGCTTATCCGAGAGTGTGGCGTTGTAGGGGAGGTGTCCCCGCACGCGTGCGTATGTCAGAAGTGTCGGCAGTGTCCGCCGGCGCCGGTCCAGTGTCCACCGTTGTCTGAAAACTGCACTTTTCTGACCTCTGACCTCACTGGACGGTCCGCCACACTTTTTTTTACATCTCTCGGGCTTATCCGAGAGTGTGGCGTTGTAGGGGAGGTGTCCCCGCACGCGTGCGTATGTCAGAAGTGTCGGCAGTGTCCGCCGGTGCCGGTCCAGTGTCCACCGTTGTCTGAAAACTGCACTTTTCTGACCTCTGACCTCACTGGACGGTCCGCCACACTTTATTTTACATCTCTCGGGCTTATCCGAGAGTGTGGCGTTGTAGGGGAGGTGTCCCCGCACGCGTGCGTATGTCAGAAGTGTCGGCAGTGTCCGCCGGCGCCGGTCCAGTGTCCACCGTTGTCTGAAAACTGCACTTTTCTGACCTCTGACCTCACTGGACGGTCCGCCACACTTTTTTTTACATCTCTCGGGCTTATCCGAGAGTGTGGCGTTGTAGGAGGGGTCCCCGCACGCGTGCGTATGTCAGAAGTGTCGGCAGTGTCCGCCGGCGCCGGTCCAGTGTCCACCGTTGTCTGAAAACTGCACTTTTCTGACCTCTGACCTCACTGGACGGTCCGCCACACTTTTCTTTACACCTCTCGGGCTTATCCGAGAGTCTGGCGTTGTAGGGGAGGTGTCCCCGCACGCGTGCGTATGTCAGAAGTGTCGGCAGTGTCCGCCGGCGCCGGTCCAGTGTCCACCGTTGTCTGAAAACTGCACTTTTCTGACCTCTGACCTCACTGGACGGTCCGCCACACGTTTCTTTACACCTCTCGGGCTTATCCGAGAGTGTGGCGTTGTAGGGGAGGTGTCCCCGCACGCGTGCGTATGTCAGAAGTGTCGGCAGTGTCCGCCGGCGCCGGTCCAGTGTCCACCGTTGTCTGAAAACTGCACTTTTCTGACCTCTGACCTCACTGGACGGTCCGCCACACTTTTTTTTACATCTCTCGGGCTTATCCGAGAGTGTGGCGTTGTAGGGGAGGTGTCCCCGCACGCGTGCGTATGTCAGAAGTGTCGGCAGTGTCCGCCGGCGCCGGTCCAGTGTCCACCGTTGTCTGAAAACTGCACTTTTCTGACCTCTGACCTCACTGGACGGTCCGCCACACTTTTTTTTACATCTCTCGGGCTTATCCGAGAGTGTGGCGTTGTAGGGGAGGTGTCCCCGCACGCGTGCGTATGTCAGAAGTGTCGGCAGTGTCCGCCGGCGCCGGTCCAGTGTCCACCGTTGTCTGAAAACTGCACTTTTCTGACCTCTGACCTCACTGGACGGTCCGCCACACTTTTTTTTACATCTCTCGGGCTTATCCGAGAGTGTGGCGTTGTAGGGGAGGTGTCCCCGCACGCGTGCGTATGTCAGAAGTGTCGGCAGTGTCCGCCGGCGCCGGTCCAGTGTCCACCGTTGTCTGAAAACTGCACTTTTCTGACCTCTGACCTCACTGGACGGTCCGCCACACTTTTCTTTACACCTCTCGGGCTTATCCGAGAGTCTGGCGTTGTAGGGGAGGTGTCCCCGCACGCGTGCGTATGTCAGAAGTGTCGGCAGTGTCCGCCGGCGCCGGTCCAGTGTCCACCGTTGTCTGAAAACTGCACTTTTCTGACCTCTGACCTCACTGGACGGTCCGCCACACGTTTCTTTACACCTCTCGGGCTTATCCGAGAGTGTGGCGTTGTAGGGGAGGTGTCCCCGCACGCGTGCGTATGTCAGAAGTGTCGGCAGTGTCCGCCGGCGCCGGTCCAGTGTCCACCGTTGTCTGAAAACTGCACTTTTCTGACCTCTGACCTCACTGGACGGTCCGCCACACTTTTTTTTACATCTCTCGGGCTTATCCGAGAGTGTGGCGTTGTAGGGGAGGTGTCCCCGCACGCGTGCGTATGTCAGAAGTGTCGGCAGTGTCCGCCGGCGCCGGTCCAGTGTCCACCGTTGTCTGAAAACTGCACTTTTCTGACCTCTGACCTCACTGGACGGTCCGCCACACTTTATTTTACATCTCTCGGGCTTATCCGAGAGTCTGGCGTTGTAGGGGAGGTGTCCCCGCACGCGTGCGTATGTCAGAAGTGTCGGCAGTGTCCGCCGGCGCCGGTCCAGTGTCCACCGTTGTCTGAAAACTGCACTTTTCTGACCTCTGACCTCACTGGACGGTCCGCCACACTTTTCTTTACACCTCTCGGGCTTATCCGAGAGTCTGGCGTTGTAGGGGAGGTGTCCCCGCACGCGTGCGTATGTCAGAAGTGTCGGCAGTGTCCGCCGGCGCCGGTCCAGTGTCCACCGTTGTCTGAAAACTGCACTTTTCTGACCTCTGACCTCACTGGACGGTCCGCCACACGTTTCTTTACACCTCTCGGGCTTATCCGAGAGTGTGGCGTTGTAGGGGAGGTGTCCCCGCACGCGTGCGTATGTCAGAAGTGTCGGCAGTGTCCGCCGGCGCCGGTCCAGTGTCCACCGTTGTCTGAAAACTGCACTTTTCTGACCTCTGACCTCACTGGACGGTCCGCCACACGTTTCTTTACACCTCTCGGGCTTATCCGAGAGTGTGGCGTTGTAGGGGAGGTGTCCCCGCACGCGTGCGTATGTCAGAAGTGTCGGCAGTGTCCGCCGGCGCCGGTCCAGTGTCCACCGTTGTCTGAAAACTGCACTTTTCTGACCTCTGACCTCACTGGACGGTCCGCCACACGTTTCTTTACACCTCTCGGGCTTATCCGAGAGTGTGGCGTTGTAGGGGAGGTGTCCCCGCACGCGTGCGTATGTCAGAAGTGTCGGCAGTGTCCGCCGGCGCCGGTCCAGTGTCCACCGTTGTCTGAAAACTGCACTTTTCTGACCTCTGACCTCACTGGACGGTCCGCCACACTTTTTTTTACATCTCTCGGGCTTATCCGAGAGTGTGGCGTTGTAGGGGAGGTGTCCCCGCACGCGTGCGTATGTCAGAAGTGTCGGCAGTGTCCGCCGGCGCCGGTCCACCGTTGTCTGAAAACTGCACTTTTCTGACCTCTGACCTCACTGGACGGTCCGCCACACTTTATTTTACATCTCTCGGGCTTATCCGAGAGTGTGGCGTTGTAGGGGAGGTGTCCCCGCACGCGTGCGTATGTCAGAAGTGTCGGCAGTGTCCGCCGGCGCCGGTCCAGTGTCCACCGTTGTCTGAAAACTGCACTTTTCTGACCTCTGACCTCACTGGACGGTCCGCCACACTTTTCTTTACACCTCTCGGGCTTATCCGAGAGTCTGGCGTTGTAGGGGAGGTGTCCCCACACGCGTGCGTATGTCAGAAGTGTCGGCAGTGTCCGCCGGCGCCGGTCCAGTGTCCACCGTTGTCTGAAAACTGCACTTTTCTGACCTCTGACCTCACTGGACGGTCCGCCACACGTTTCTTTACACCTCTCGGGCTTATCCGAGAGTGTGGCGTTGTAGGGGAGGTGTCCCCGCACGCGTGCGTATGTCAGAAGTGTCGGCAGTGTCCGCCGGCGCCGGTCCAGTGTCCACCGTTGTCTGAAAACTGCACTTTTCTGACCTCTGACCTCACTGGACGGTCCGCCACACTTTTTTTTACATCTCTCGGGCTTATCCGAGAGTGTGGCGTTGTAGGGGAGGTGTCCCCACACGCGTGCGTATGTCAGAAGTGTCGGCAGTGTCCGCCGGCGCCGGTCCAGTGTCCACCGTTGTCTGAAAACTGCACTTTTCTGACCTCTGACCTCACTGGACGGTCCGCCACACTTTTTTTTACATCTCTCGGGCTTATCCGAGAGTGTGGCGTTGTAGGGGAGGTGTCCCCGCACGCGTGCGTATGTCAGAAGTGTCGGCAGTGTCCGCCGGCGCCGGTCCAGTGTCCACCGTTGTCTGAAAACTGCACTTTTCTGACCTCTGACCTCACTGGACGGTCCGCCACACTTTTTTTTACATCTCTCGGGCTTATCCGAGAGTGTGGCGTTGTAGGGGAGGTGTCCCCGCACGCGTGCGTATGTCAGAAGTGTCGGCAGTGTCCGCCGGCGCCGGTCCAGTGTCCACCGTTGTCTGAAAACTGCACTTTTCTGACCTCTGACCTCACTGGACGGTCCGCCACACTTTTTTTTACATCTCTCGGGCTTATCCGAGAGTGTGGCGTTGTAGGGGAGGTGTCCCCGCACGCGTGCGTATGTCAGAAGTGTCGGCAGTGTCCGCCGGCGCCGGTCCAGTGTCCACCGTTGTCTGAAAACTGCACTTTTCTGACCTCTGACCTCACTGGACGGTCCGCCACACTTTTTTTTACATCTCTCGGGCTTATCCGAGAGTGTGGCGTTGTAGGGGAGGTGTCCCCACACGCGTGCGTATGTCAGAAGTGTCGGCAGTGTCCGCCGGCGCCGGTCCAGTGTCCACCGTTGTCTGAAAACTGCACTTTTCTGACCTCTGACCTCAGGGGGAGGTGTCCCCGCACGCGTGCGTATGTCAGAAGTGTCGGCAGTGTCCGCCGGCGCCGGTCCAGTGTCCACCGTTGTCTGAAAACTGCACTTTTCTGACCTCTGACCTCACTGGACGGTCCGCCACACTTTTTTTTACATCTCTCGGGCTTATCCGAGAGTGTGGCGTTGTAGGGGAGGTGTCCCCGCACGCGTGCGTATGTCAGAAGTGTCGGCAGTGTCCGCCGGCGCCGGTCCAGTGTCCACCGTTGTCTGAAAACTGCACTTTTCTGACCTCTGACCTCACTGGACGGTCCGCCACACTTTTTTTTACATCTCTCGGGCTTATCCGAGAGTGTGGCGTTGTAGGGGAGGTGTCCCCGCACGCGTGCGTATGTCAGAAGTGTCGGCAGTGTCCGCCGGCGCCGGTCCAGTGTCCACCGTTGTCTGAAAACTGCACTTTTCTGACCTCTGACCTCACTGGACGGTCCGCCACACTTTTTTTTACATCTCTCGGGCTTATCCGAGAGTGTGGCGTTGTAGGGGAGGTGTCCCCGCACGCGTGCGTATGTCAGAAGTGTCGGCAGTGTCCGCCGGCGCCGGTCCAGTGTCCACCGTTGTCTGAAAACTGCACTTTTCTGACCTCTGACCTCACTGGACGGTCCGCCACACTTTTCTTTACACCTCTCGGGCTTATCCGAGAGTCTGGCGTTGTAGGGGAGGTGTCCCCGCACGCGTGCGTATGTCAGAAGTGTCGGCAGTGTCCGCCGGCGCCGGTCCAGTGTCCACCGTTGTCTGAAAACTGCACTTTTCTGACCTCTGACCTCACTGGACGGTCCGCCACACGTTTCTTTACACCTCTCGGGCTTATCCGAGAGTGTGGCGTTGTAGGGGAGGTGTCCCCGCACGCGTGCGTATGTCAGAAGTGTCGGCAGTGTCCGCCGGCGCCGGTCCAGTGTCCACCGTTGTCTGAAAACTGCACTTTTCTGACCTCTGACCTCACTGGACGGTCCGCCACACTTTTTTTTACATCTCTCGGGCTTATCCGAGAGTGTGGCGTTGTAGGGGAGGTGTCCCCGCACGCGTGCGTATGTCAGAAGTGTCGGCAGTGTCCGCCGGCGCCGGTCCAGTGTCCACCGTTGTCTGAAAACTGCACTTTTCTGACCTCTGACCTCACTGGACGGTCCGCCACACTTTATTTTACATCTCTCGGGCTTATCCGAGAGTCTGGCGTTGTAGGGGAGGTGTCCCCGCACGCGTGCGTATGTCAGAAGTGTCGGCAGTGTCCGCCGGCGCCGGTCCAGTGTCCACCGTTGTCTGAAAACTGCACTTTTCTGACCTCTGACCTCACTGGACGGTCCGCCACACTTTTCTTTACACCTCTCGGGCTTATCCGAGAGTCTGGCGTTGTAGGGGAGGTGTCCCCGCACGCGTGCGTATGTCAGAAGTGTCGGCAGTGTCCGCCGGCGCCGGTCCAGTGTCCACCGTTGTCTGAAAACTGCACTTTTCTGACCTCTGACCTCACTGGACGGTCCGCCACACGTTTCTTTACACCTCTCGGGCTTATCCGAGAGTGTGGCGTTGTAGGGGAGGTGTCCCCGCACGCGTGCGTATGTCAGAAGTGTCGGCAGTGTCCGCCGGCGCCGGTCCAGTGTCCACCGTTGTCTGAAAACTGCACTTTTCTGACCTCTGACCTCACTGGACGGTCCGCCACACGTTTCTTTACACCTCTCGGGCTTATCCGAGAGTGTGGCGTTGTAGGGGAGGTGTCCCCGCACGCGTGCGTATGTCAGAAGTGTCGGCAGTGTCCGCCGGCGCCGGTCCAGTGTCCACCGTTGTCTGAAAACTGCACTTTTCTGACCTCTGACCTCACTGGACGGTCCGCCACACGTTTCTTTACACCTCTCGGGCTTATCCGAGAGTGTGGCGTTGTAGGGGAGGTGTCCCCGCACGCGTGCGTATGTCAGAAGTGTCGGCAGTGTCCGCCGGCGCCGGTCCAGTGTCCACCGTTGTCTGAAAACTGCACTTTTCTGACCTCTGACCTCACTGGACGGTCCGCCACACTTTTTTTTACATCTCTCGGGCTTATCCGAGAGTGTGGCGTTGTAGGGGAGGTGTCCCCACACGCGTGCGTATGTCAGAAGTGTCGGCAGTGTCCGCCGGCGCCGGTCCAGTGTCCACCGTTGTCTGAAAACTGCACTTTTCTGACCTCTGACCTCACTGGACGGTCCGCCACACTTTTTTTTACATCTCTCGGGCTTATCCGAGAGTGTGGCGTTGTAGGGGAGGTGTCCCCGCACGCGTGCGTATGTCAGAAGTGTCGGCAGTGTCCGCCGGCGCCGGTCCAGTGTCCACCGTTGTCTGAAAACTGCACTTTTCTGACCTCTGACCTCACTGGACGGTCCGCCACACTTTTTTTTACATCTCTCGGGCTTATCCGAGAGTGTGGCGTTGTAGGGGAGGTGTCCCCGCACGCGTGCGTATGTCAGAAGTGTCGGCAGTGTCCGCCGGCGCCGGTCCAGTGTCCACCGTTGTCTGAAAACTGCACTTTTCTGACCTCTGACCTCACTGGACGGTCCGCCACACTTTTTTTTACATCTCTCGGGCTTATCCGAGAGTGTGGCGTTGTAGGGGAGGTGTCCCCGCACGCGTGCGTATGTCAGAAGTGTCGGCAGTGTCCGCCGGCGCCGGTCCAGTGTCCACCGTTGTCTGAAAACTGCACTTTTCTGACCTCTGACCTCACTGGACGGTCCGCCACACTTTTTTTTACATCTCTCGGGCTTATCCGAGAGTGTGGCGTTGTAGGGGAGGTGTCCCCGCACGCGTGCGTATGTCAGAAGTGTCGGCAGTGTCCGCCGGCGCCGGTCCAGTGTCCACCGTTGTCTGAAAACTGCACTTTTCTGACCTCTGACCTCACTGGACGGTCCGCCACACTTTTCTTTACACCTCTCGGGCTTATCCGAGAGTCTGGCGTTGTAGGGGAGGTGTCCCCGCACGCGTGCGTATGTCAGAAGTGTCGGCAGTGTCCGCCGGCGCCGGTCCAGTGTCCACCGTTGTCTGAAAACTGCACTTTTCTGACCTCTGACCTCACTGGACGGTCCGCCACACGTTTCTTTACACCTCTCGGGCTTATCCGAGAGTGTGGCGTTGTAGGGGAGGTGTCCCCGCACGCGTGCGTATGTCAGAAGTGTCGGCAGTGTCCGCCGGCGCCGGTCCAGTGTCCACCGTTGTCTGAAAACTGCACTTTTCTGACCTCTGACCTCACTGGACGGTCCGCCACACTTTTTTTTACATCTCTCGGGCTTATCCGAGAGTGTGGCGTTGTAGGGGAGGTGTCCCCGCACGCGTGCGTATGTCAGAAGTGTCGGCAGTGTCCGCCGGCGCCGGTCCAGTGTCCACCGTTGTCTGAAAACTGCACTTTTCTGACCTCTGACCTCACTGGACGGTCCGCCACACTTTATTTTACATCTCTCGGGCTTATCCGAGAGTCTGGCGTTGTAGGGGAGGTGTCCCCGCACGCGTGCGTATGTCAGAAGTGTCGGCAGTGTCCGCCGGCGCCGGTCCAGTGTCCACCGTTGTCTGAAAACTGCACTTTTCTGACCTCTGACCTCACTGGACGGTCCGCCACACTTTTCTTTACACCTCTCGGGCTTATCCGAGAGTCTGGCGTTGTAGGGGAGGTGTCCCCGCACGCGTGCGTATGTCAGAAGTGTCGGCAGTGTCCGCCGGCGCCGGTCCAGTGTCCACCGTTGTCTGAAAACTGCACTTTTCTGACCTCTGACCTCACTGGACGGTCCGCCACACGTTTCTTTACACCTCTCGGGCTTATCCGAGAGTGTGGCGTTGTAGGGGAGGTGTCCCCGCACGCGTGCGTATGTCAGAAGTGTCGGCAGTGTCCGCCGGCGCCGGTCCAGTGTCCACCGTTGTCTGAAAACTGCACTTTTCTGACCTCTGACCTCACTGGACGGTCCGCCACACGTTTCTTTACACCTCTCGGGCTTATCCGAGAGTGTGGCGTTGTAGGGGAGGTGTCCCCGCACGCGTGCGTATGTCAGAAGTGTCGGCAGTGTCCGCCGGCGCCGGTCCAGTGTCCACCGTTGTCTGAAAACTGCACTTTTCTGACCTCTGACCTCACTGGACGGTCCGCCACACGTTTCTTTACACCTCTCGGGCTTATCCGAGAGTGTGGCGTTGTAGGGGAGGTGTCCCCGCACGCGTGCGTATGTCAGAAGTGTCGGCAGTGTCCGCCGGCGCCGGTCCAGTGTCCACCGTTGTCTGAAAACTGCACTTTTCTGACCTCTGACCTCACTGGACGGTCCGCCACACTTTTTTTTACATCTCTCGGGCTTATCCGAGAGTGTGGCGTTGTAGGGGAGGTGTCCCCGCACGCGTGCGTATGTCAGAAGTGTCGGCAGTGTCCGCCGGCGCCGGTCCAGTGTCCACCGTTGTCTGAAAACTGCACTTTTCTGACCTCTGACCTCACTGGACGGTCCGCCACACTTTATTTTACATCTCTCGGGCTTATCCGAGAGTGTAGCGTTGTAGGGGAGGTGTCCCCGCACGCGTGCGTATGTCAGAAGTGTCGGCAGTGTCCGCCGGCGCCGGTCCAGTGTCCACCGTTGTCTGAAAACTGCACTTTTCTGACCTCTGACCTCACTGGACGGTCCGCCACACTTTTCTTTACACCTCTCGGGCTTATCCGAGAGTCTGGCGTTGTAGGGGAGGTGTCCCCACACGCGTGCGTATGTCAGAAGTGTCGGCAGTGTCCGCCGGCGCCGGTCCAGTGTCCACCGTTGTCTGAAAACTGCACTTTTCTGACCTCTGACCTCACTGGACGGTCCGCCACACGTTTCTTTACACCTCTCGGGCTTATCCGAGAGTGTGGCGTTGTAGGGGAGGTGTCCCCGCACGCGTGCGTATGTCAGAAGTGTCGGCAGTGTCCGCCGGCGCCGGTCCAGTGTCCACCGTTGTCTGAAAACTGCACTTTTCTGACCTCTGACCTCACTGGATGACGGTCCGCCACACTTTTTTTTACATCTCTCGGGCTTATCCGAGAGTGTGGCGTTGTAGGGGAGGTGTCCCCACACGCGTGCGTATGTCAGAAGTGTCGGCAGTGTCCGCCGGCGCCGGTCCAGTGTCCACCGTTGTCTGAAAACTGCACTTTTCTGACCTCTGACCTCACTGGACGGTCCGCCACACTTTTTTTTACATCTCTCGGGCTTATCCGAGAGTGTGGCGTTGTAGGGGAGGTGTCCCCGCACGCGTGCGTATGTCAGAAGTGTCGGCAGTGTCCGCCGGCGCCGGTCCAGTGTCCACCGTTGTCTGAAAACTGCACTTTTCTGACCTCTGACCTCACTGGACGGTCCGCCACACTTTTTTTTACATCTCTCGGGCTTATCCGAGAGTGTGGCGTTGTAGGGGAGGTGTCCCCGCACGCGTGCGTATGTCAGAAGTGTCGGCAGTGTCCGCCGGCGCCGGTCCAGTGTCCACCGTTGTCTGAAAACTGCACTTTTCTGACCTCTGACCTCACTGGACGGTCCGCCACACTTTTCTTTACACCTCTCGGGCTTATCCGAGAGTCTGGCGTTGTAGGGGAGGTGTCCCCGCACGCGTGCGTATGTCAGAAGTGTCGGCAGTGTCCGCCGGCGCCGGTCCAGTGTCCACCGTTGTCTGAAAACTGCACTTTTCTGACCTCTGACCTCACTGGACGGTCCGCCACAACGTTTCTTTACACCTCTCGGGCTTATCCGAGAGTGTGGCGTTGTAGGGGAGGTGTCCCCGCACGCGTGCGTATGTCAGAAGTGTCGGCAGTGTCCGCCGGCGCCGGTCCAGTGTCCACCGTTGTCTGAAAACTGCACTTTTCTGACCTCTGACCTCACTGGACGGTCCGCCACACTTTTTTTTACATCTCTCGGGCTTATCCGAGAGTGTGGCGTTGTAGGGGAGGTGTCCCCGCACGCGTGCGTATGTCAGAAGTGTCGGCAGTGTCCGCCGGCGCCGGTCCAGTGTCCACCGTTGTCTGAAAACTGCACTTTTCTGACCTCTGACCTCACTGGACGGTCCGCCACACTTTATTTTACATCTCTCGGGCTTATCCGAGAGTGTGGCGTTGTAGGGGAGGTGTCCCCGCACGCGTGCGTATGTCAGAAGTGTCGGCAGTGTCCGCCGGCGCCGGTCCAGTGTCCACCGTTGTCTGAAAACTGCACTTTTCTGACCTCTGACCTCACTGGACGGTCCGCCACACTTTTCTTTACACCTCTCGGGCTTATCCGAGAGTGTGGCGTTGTAGGGGAGGTGTCCCCGCACGCGTGCGTATGTCAGAAGTGTCGGCAGTGTCCGCCGGCGCCGGTCCAGTGTCCACCGTTGTCTGAAAACTGCACTTTTCTGACCTCTGACCTCACTGGACGGTCCGCCACACTTTTCTTTACACCTCTCGGGCTTATCCGAGAGTGTGGCGTTGTAGGGGAGGTGTCCCCGCACGCGTGCGTATGTCAGAAGTGTCGGCAGTGTCCGCCGGCGCCGGTCCAGTGTCCACCGTTGTCTGAAAACTGCACTTTTCTGACCTCTGACCTCACTGGACGGTCCGCCACACGTTTCTTTACACCTCTCGGGCTTATCCGAGAGTGTGGCGTTGTAGGGGAGGTGTCCCCGCACGCGTGGGTATGTCAGAAGTGTCGGCAGTGTCCGCCGGCGCCGGTCCAGTGTCCACCGTTGTCTGAAAACTGCACTTTTCTGACCTCTGACCTCACTGGACGGTCCGCCACACGTTTCTTTACACCTCTCGGGCTTATCCGAGAGTGTGGCGTTGTAGGGGAGTGTCCCCGCACGCGTGCGTATGTCAGAAGTGTCGGCAGTGTCCGCCGGCGCCGGTCCAGTGTCCACCGTTGTCTGAAAACTGCACTTTTCTGACCTCTGACCTCACTGGACGGTCCGCCACACTTTTTTTTACATCTCTCGGGCTTATCCGAGAGTGTGGCGTTGTAGGGGAGGTGTCCCCGCACGCGTGCGTATGTCAGAAGTGTCGGCAGTGTCCGCCGGCGCCGGTCCAGTGTCCACCGTTGTCTGAAAACTGCACTTTTCTGACCTCTGACCTCACTGGACGGTCCGCCACACTTTATTTACATCTCTCGGGCTTATCCGAGAGTGTGGCGTTGTAGGGGAGGTGTCCCCGCACGCGTGCGTATGTCAGAAGTGTCGGCAGTGTCCGCCGGCGCCGGTCCAGTGTCCACCGTTGTCTGAAAACTGCACTTTTCTGACCTCTGACCTCACTGGACGGTCCGCCACACTTTTCTTTACACCTCTCGGGCTTATCCGAGAGTCTGGCGTTGTAGGGGAGGTGTCCCCGCACGCGTGCGTATGTCAGAAGTGTCGGCAGTGTCCGCCGGCGCCGGTCCAGTGTCCACCGTTGTCTGAAAACTGCACTTTTCTGACCTCTGACCTCACTGGACGGTCCGCCACACGTTTCTTTACACCTCTCGGGCTTATCCGAGAGTGTGGCGTTGTAGGGGAGGTGTCCCCGCACGCGTGCGTATGTCAGAAGTGTCGGCAGTGTCCGCCGGCGCCGGTCCAGTGTACACCGTTGTCTGAAAACTGCACTTTTCTGACCTCTGACCTCACTGGACGGTCCGCCACACTTTTTTTTACATCTCTCGGGCTTATCCGAGAGTGTGGCGTTGTAGGGGAGGTGTCCCCGCACGCGTGCGTATGTCAGAAGTGTCGGCAGTGTCCGCCGGCGCCGGTCCAGTGTCCACCGTTGTCTGAAAACTGCACTTTTCTGACCTCTGACCTCACTGGACGGTCCGCCACACTTTTCTTTACACCTCTCGGGCTTATCCGAGAGTCTGGCGTTGTAGGGGAGGTGTCCCCGCACGCGTGCGTATGTCAGAAGTGTCGGCAGTGTCCGCCGGCGCCGGTCCAGTGTCCACCGTTGTCTGAAAACTGCACTTTTCTGACCTCTGACCTCACTGGACGGTCCGCCACACTTTTCTTTACACCTCTCGGGCTTATCCGAGAGTGTGGCGTTGTAGGGGAGGTGTCCCCGCACGCGTGCGTATGTCAGAAGTGTCGGCAGTGTCCGCCGGCGCCGGTCCAGTGTCCACTGTTGTCTGAAAACGGCACTTTTCTGACCTCTGACCTCACTGGACGGTCCGCCACACTTTTCTTTACACCTCTCGGGCTTATCCGAGAGTCTGGCGTTGTAGGGGAGGTGTCCCCGCACGCGTGCGTATGTCAGAAGTGTCGGCAGTGTCCGCCGGCGCCGGTCCAGTGTCCACCGTTGTCTGAAAACTGCACTTTTCTGACCTCTGACCTCACTGGACGGTCCGCCACACTTTTTTTTACATCTCTCGGGCTTATCCGAGAGTGTGGCGTTGTAGGGGAGGTGTCCCCGCACGCGTGCGTATGTCAGAAGTGTCGGCAGTGTCCGCCGGCGCCGGTCCAGTGTCCACCGTTGTCTGAAAACTGCACTTTTCTGACCTCTGACCTCACTGGACGGTCCGCCACACTTTTTTTTACATCTCTCGGGCTTATCCGAGAGTGTGGCGTTGTAGGGGAGGTGTCCCCGCACGCGTGCGTATGTCAGAAGTGTCGGCAGTGTCCGCCGGTGCCGGTCCAGTGTCCACCGTTGTCTGAAAACTGCACTTTTCTGACCTCTGACCTCACTGGACGGTCCGCCACACTTTTCTTTACACCTCTCGGGCTTATCCGAGAGTCTGGCGTTGTAGGGGAGGTGTCCCCGCACGCGTGCGTATGTCAGAAGTGTCGGCAGTGTCCGCCGGCGCCGGTCCAGTGTCCACCGTTGTCTGAAAACTGCACTTTTCTGACCTCTGACCTCACTGGACGGTCCGCCACACTTTTCTTTACACCTCTCGGGCTTATCCGAGAGTGTGGCGTTGTAGGGGAGGTGTCCCCGCACGCGTGCGTATGTCAGAAGTGTCGGCAGTGTCCGCCGGCGCCGGTCCAGTGTCCACCGTTGTCTGAAAACGGCACTTTTCTGACCTCTGACCTCACTGGACGGTCCGCCACACTTTTTTTTACACCTCTCGGGCTTATCCGAGAGTGTGGCGTTGTAGGGGAGGTGTCCCCGCACGCGTGCGTATGTCAGAAGTGTCGGCAGTGTCCGCCGGCGCCGGTCCAGTGTCCACCGTTGTCTGAAAACTGCACTTTTCTGACCTCTGACCTCACTGGACGGTCCACCACACTTTTCTTTTCACCTCTCGGGCTTATCCGAGAGTGTGGCGTTGTAGGGGAGGTGTCCCCGCACGCGTGCGTATGTCAGAAGTGTCGGCAGTGTCCGCCGGCGCCGGTCCAGTGTCCACCGTTGTCTGAAAACTGCACTTTTCTGACCTCTGACCTCACTGGACGGTCCGCCACACTTTTTTTTACATCTCTCGGGCTTATCCGAGAGTGTGGCGTTGTAGGGGAGGTGTCCCCGCACGCGTGCGTATGTCAGAAGTGTCGGCAGTGTCCGCCGGCGCCGGTCCAGTGTCCACCGTTGTCTGAAAACTGCACTTTTCTGACCTCTGACCTCACTGGACGGTCCGCCACACTTTTCTTTACACCTCTCGGGCTTATCCGAGAGTCTGGCGTTGTAGGGGAGGTGTCCCCGCACGAGTGCGTATGTCAGAAGTGTCGGCAGTGTCCGCCGGCGCCGGTCCAGTGTCCACCGTTGTCTGAAAACTGCACTTTTCTGACCTCTGACCTCACTGGACGGTCCGCCACACTTTTCTTTACACCTCTCGGGCTTATCCGAGAGTGTGGCGTTGTAGGGGAGGTGTCCCCGCACGCGTGCGTATGTCAGAAGTGTCGGCAGTGTCCACCGGTGCCTGTCCAGTGTCCACTGTTGTCTGAAAACTGCACTTTTCTGACCTCTGACCTCACTGGACGGTCCGCCACACTTTTTTTTACACCTCTCGGGCTTATCCGAGAGTGTGGCGTTGTAGGGGAGGTGTCCCCGCACGCGTGCGTATGTCAGAAGTGTCGGCAGTGTCCGCCGGCGCCGGTCCAGTGTCCACCGTTGTCTGAAAACTGCACTTTTCTGACCTCTGACCTCACTGGACGGACCGCCACACTTTTCTTTTCACCTCTCGGGCTTATCCGAGAGTGTGGCGTTGTAGGGGAGGTGTCCCCGCACGCGTGCGTATGTCAGAAGTGTCGGCAGTGTCCGCCGGCGCCGGTCCAGTGTCCACCGTTGTCTGAAAACTGCACTTTTCTGACCTCTGACCTCACTGGACGGTCCGCCACACTTTTTTTTACATCTCTCGGGCTTATCCGAGAGTGTGGCGTTGTAGGGGAGGTGTCCCCGCACGCGTGCGTATGTCAGAAGTGTCGGCAGTGTCCGCCGGTGCCGGTCCAGTGTCCACCGTTGTCTGAAAACTGCACTTTTCTGACCTCTGACCTCACTGGACGGTCCGCCACACTTTTCTTTACACCTCTCGGGCTTATCCGAGAGTCTGGCGTTGTAGGGGAGGTGTCCCCGCACGCGTGCGTATGTCAGAAGTGTCGGCAGTGTCCGCCGGCGCCGGTCCAGTGTCCACCGTTGTCTGAAAACTGCACTTTTCTGACCTCTGACCTCACTGGACGGTCCGCCACACTTTTCTTTACACCTCTCGGGCTTATCCGAGAGTGTGGCGTTGTAGGGGAGGTGTCCCCGCACGCGTGCGTATGTCAGAAGTGTCGGCAGTGTCCGCCGGCGCCGGTCCAGTGTCCACCGTTGTCTGAAAACTGCACTTTTCTGACCTCACTGGACGGTCCGCCACACTTTTCTTTTCACCTCTCGGGCTTATCCGAGAGTGTGGCGTTGTAGGGGAGGTGTCCCCGCACGCGTGCGTATGTCAGAAGTGTCGGCAGTGTCCGCCGGCGCCGGTCCAGTGTCCACCGTTGTCTGAAAACTGCACTTTTCTGACCTCTGACCTCACTGGACGGTCCGCCACACTTTTCTTTACACCTCTCGGGCTTATCCGAGAGTGTGGCGTTGTAGGGGAGGTGTCCCCGCACGCGTGCGTATGTCAGAAGTGTCGGCAGTGTCCGCCGGCGCCGGTCCAGTGTCCACCGTTGTCTGAAAACTGCACTTTTCTGACCTCTGACCTCACTGGACGGTCCGCCACACTTTTTTTTACATCTCTCGGGCTTATCCGAGAGTGTGGCGTTGTAGGGGAGGTGTCCCCGCACGCGTGCGTATGTCAGAAGTGTCGGCAGTGTCCGCCGGCGCCGGTCCAGTGTCCACCGTTGTCTGAAAACTGCACTTTTCTGACCTCTGACCTCACTGGACGGTCCGCCACACTTTTTTTTACATCTCTCGGGCTTATCCGAGAGTGTGGCGTTGTAGGGGAGGTGTCCCCGCACTCGTGCGTATGTCAGAAGTGTCGGCAGTGTCCGCCGGCGCCGGTCCAGTGTCCACCGTTGTCTGAAAACTGCACTTTTCTGACCTCACTGGACGGTCCGCCACACTTTTCTTTTCACCTCTCGGGCTTATCCGAGAGTGTGGCGTTGTAGGGGAGGTGTCCCCGCACGCGTGCGTATGTCAGAAGTGTCGGCAGTGTCCGCCGGCGCCGGTCCAGTGTCCACCGTTGTCTGAAAACTGCACTTTTCTGACCTCTGACCTCACTGGACGGTCCGCCACACTTTTCTTTACACCTCTCGGGCTTATCCGAGAGTGTGGCGTTGTAGGGGAGGTGTCCCCGCACGCGTGCGTATGTCAGAAGTGTCGGCAGTGTCCGCCGGCGCCGGTCCAGTGTCCACCGTTGTCTGAAAACTGCACTTTTCTGACCTCTGACCTCACTGGACGGTCCGCCACACTTTTTTTTACATCTCTCGGGCTTATCCGAGAGTGTGGCGTTGTAGGGGAGGTGTCCCCGCACGCGTGCGTATGTCAGAAGTGTCGGCAGTGTCCGCCGGCGCCGGTCCAGTGTCCACCGTTGTCTGAAAACTGCACTTTTCTGACCTCTGACCTCACTGGACGGTCCGCCACACTTTTTTTTACATCTCTCGGGCTTATCCGAGAGTGTGGCGTTGTAGGGGAGGTGTCCCCGCACTCGTGCGTATGTCAGAAGTGTCGGCAGTGTCCGCCGGCGCCGGTCCAGTGTCCACCGTTGTCTGAAAACTGCACTTTTCTGACCTCTGACCTCACTGGACGGTCCGCCACACTTTTCTTTACACCTCTCGGGCTTATCCGAGAGTCTGGCGTTGTAGGGGAGGTGTCCCCGCACGCGTGCGTATGTCAGAAGTGTCGGCAGTGTCCGCCGGCGCCGGTCCAGTGTCCACCGTTGTCTGAAAACTGCACTTTTCTGACCTCTGACCTCACTGTACGGTCCGCCACACTTTTCTTTACACCTCTCGGGCTTATCCGAGAGTGTGGCGTTGTAGGGGAGGTGTCCCCGCACGCGTGCGTATGTCAGAAGTGTCGGCAGTGTCCGCCGGCGCCGGTCCAGTGTCCACCGTTGTCTGAAAACTGCACTTTTCTGACCTCTGACCTCACTGGACGGTCCGCCACACTTTTCTTTTCACCTCTCAGGCTTATCCGAGAGTGTGGCGTTGTAGGGGAGGTGTCCCCGCACGCGTGCGTATGTCAGAAGTGTCAGCAGTGTCCGCCGGCGCCGGTCCAGTGTCCACCGTTGTCTGAAAACTGCACTTTTCTGACCTCTGACCTCACTGGACGGTCCGCCACACTTTTTTTTACATCTCTCGGGCTTATCCGAGAGTTTGGCGTTGTAGGGGAGGTGTCCCCGCACGCGTGCGTATGTCAGAAGTGTCGGCAGTGTCCGCCGGCGCCGGTCCAGTGTCCACCGTTGTCTGAAAACTGCACTTTTCTGACCTCTGACCTCACTGGACGGTCCGCCACACTTTTCTTTACACCTCTCGGGCTTATCCGAGAGTCTGGCGTTGTAGGGGAGGTGTCCCCGCACGCGTGCGTATGTCAGAAGTGTCGGCAGTGTCCGCCGGCGCCGGTCCAGTGTCCACCGTTGTCTGAAAACTGCACTTTTCTGACCTCTGACCTCACTGGACGGTCCGCCACACTTTTCTTTACACCTCTCGGGCTTATCCGAGAGTGTGGCGTTGTAGGGGAGGTGTCCCCGCACGCGTGCGTATGTCAGAAGTGTCGGCAGTGTCCGCCGGCGCCGGTCCAGTGTCCACCGTTGTCTGAAAACTGCACTTTTCTGACCTCTGACCTCACTGGACGGTCCGCCACACTTTTTTTTACATCTCTCGGGCTTATCCGAGAGTGTGGCGTTGTAGGGGAGGTGTCCCCGCACGCGTGCGTATGTCAGAAGTGTCGGCAGTGTCCGCCGGCGCCGGTCCAGTGTCCACCGTTGTCTGAAAACTGCACTTTTCTGACCTCTGACCTCACTGGACGGTCCGCCACACTTTTCTTTACACCTCTCGGGCTTATCCGAGAGTCTGGCGTTGTAGGGGAGGTGTCCCCGCACGCGTGCGTATGTCAGAAGTGTCGGCAGTGTCCGCCGGCGCCGGTCCAGTGTCCACCGTTGTCTGAAAACTGCACTTTTCTGACCTCTGACCTCACTGGACGGTCCGCCACACTTTTCTTTACACCTCTCGGGCTTATCCGAGAGTGTGGCGTTGTAGGGGAGGTGTCCCCGCACGCGTGCGTATGTCAGAAGTGTCGGCAGTGTCCACCGGTGCCTGTCCAGTGTCCACTGTTGTCTGAAAACTGCACTTTTCTGACCTCTGACCTCACTGGACGGTCCGCCACACTTTTTTTTACACCTCTCGGGCTTATCCGAGAGTGTGGCGTTCTAGGGGAGGTGTCCCCGCACGCGTGCGTATGTCAGAAGTGTCGGCAGTGTCCGCCGGCGCCGGTCCAGTGTCCACCGTTGTCTGAAAACTGCACTTTTCTGACCTCTGACCTCACTGGACGGTCCGCCACACTTTTTTTTACATCTCTCGGGCTTATCCGAGAGTGTGGCGTTGTAGGGGAGGTGTCCCCGCACGCGTGCGTATGTCAGAAGTGTCGGCAGTGTCCGCCGGCGCCGGTCTAGTGTCCACCGTTGTCTGAAAACTGCACTTTTCTGACCTCTGACCTCACTGGACGGTCCGCCACACTTTTCTTTACACCTCTCGGGCTTATCCGAGAGTCTGGCGTTGTAGGGGAGGTGTCCCCGCACGCGTGCGTATGTCAGAAGTGTCGGCAGTGTCCGCCGGCGCCGGTCCAGTGTCCACCGTTGTCTGAAAACTGCACTTTTCTGACCTCTGACCTCACTGGACGGTCCGCCACACTTTTCTTTACACCTCTCGGGCTTATCCGAGAGTCTGGCGTTGTAGGGGAGGTGTCCCCGCACGCGTGCGTATGTCAGAAGTGTCGGCAGTGTCCGCCGGCGCCGGTCCAGTGTCCACCGTTGTCTGAAAACTGCACTTTTCTGACCTCTGACCTCACTGTACGGTCCGCCACACTTTTCTTTACACCTCTCGGGCTTATCCGAGAGTGTGGCGTTGTAGGGGAGGTGTCCCCGCACGCGTGCGTATGTCAGAAGTGTCGGCAGTGTCCACCGGCGCCTGTCCAGTGTCCACTGTTGTCTGAAAACGGCACTTTTCTGACCTCTGACCTCACTGGACGGTCCGCCACACTTTTTTTTACACCTCTCGGGCTTATCCGAGAGTGTGGCGTTGTAGGGGAGGTGTCCCCGCACGCGTGCGTATGTCAGAAGTGTCGGCAGTGTCCGCCGGCGCCGGTCCAGTGTCCACCGTTGTCTGAAAACTGCACTTTTCTGACCTCTGACCTCACTGGACGGTCCGCCACACTTTTCTTTTCACCTCTCGGGCTTATCCGAGAGTGTGGCGTTGTAGGGGAGGTGTCCCCGCACGCGTGCGTATGTCAGAAGTGTCGGCAGTGTCCGCCGGCGCCGGTCCAGTGTCCACCGTTGTCTGAAAACTGCACTTTTCTGACCTCTGACCTCACTGGACGGTCCGCCACACTTTTCTTTACACCTCTCGGGCTTATCCGAGAGTCTGGCGTTGTAGGGGAGGTGTCCCCGCACGCGTGCGTATGTCAGAAGTGTCGGCATTGTCCGCCGGCGCCGGTCCAGTGTCCACCGTTGTCTGAAAACTGCACTTTTCTGACCTCTGACCTCACTGGACGGTCCGCCACACTTTTCTTTACACCTCTCGGGCTTATCCGAGAGTGTGGCGTTGTAGGGGAGGTGTCCCCGCACGCGTGCGTATGTCAGAAGTGTCGGCAGTGTCCGCCGGCGCCGGTCCAGTGTCCACCGTTGTCTGAAAACTGCACTTTTCTGACCTCTGACCTCACTGGACGGTCCGCCACACTTTTTTTTACATCTCTCGGGCTTATCCGAGAGTGTGGCGTTGTAGGGGAGGTGTCCCCGCACGCGTGCGTATGTCAGAAGTGTCGGCAGTGTCCGCCGGCGCCGGTCCAGTGTCCACCGTTGTCTGAAAACTGCACTTTTCTGACCTCTGACCTCACTGGACGGTCCGCCACACTTTTCTTTACACCTCTCGGGCTTATCCGAGAGTGTGGCGTTGTAGGGGAGGTGTCCCCGCACGCGTGAGTATGTCAGAAGTGTCGGCAGTGTCCGCCGGCGCCGGTCCAGTGTCCACCGTTGTCTGAAAACTGCACTTTTCTGACCTCTGACCTCACTGGACGGTCCGCCACACTTTTCTTTACACCTCTCGGGCTTATCCGAGAGTGTGGCGTTGTAGGGGAGGTGTCCCCGCACGCGTGAGTATGTCAGAAGTGTCGGCAGTGTCCGCCGGCGCCGGTCCAGTGTCCACCGTTGTCTGAAAACTGCACTTTTCTGACCTCTGACCTCACTGGACGGTCCGCCACACTTTTTTTTACACCTCTCGGGCTTATCCGAGAGTGTGGCGTTGTAGGGGAGGTGTCCCCGCACGCGTGCGTATGTCAGAAGTGTCGGCAGTGTCCGCCGGCGCCGGTCCAGTGTCCACCGTTGTCTGAAAACTGCACTTTTCTGACCTCTGACCTCACTGGACGGTCCGCCACACTTTTCTTTTCACCTCTCGGGCTTATCCGAGAGTGTGGCGTTGTAGGGGAGGTGTCCCCGCACGCGTGCGTATGTCAGAAGTGTCGGCAGTGTCCGCCGGCGCCGGTCCAGTGTCCACCGTTGTCTGAAAACTGCACTTTTCTGACCTCTGACCTCACTGGACGGTCCGCCACACTTTTCTTTACACCTCTCGGGCTTATCCGAGAGTCTGGCGTTGTAGGGGAGGTGTCCCCGCACGCGTGCGTATGTCAGAAGTGTCGGCAGTGTCCGCCGGCGCCGGTCCAGTGTCCACCGTTGTCTGAAAACTGCACTTTTCTGACCTCTGACCTCACTGGACGGTCCGCCACACTTTTCTTTACACCTCTCGGGCTTATCCGAGAGTGTGGCGTTGTAGGGGAGGTGTCCCCGCACGCGTGCGTATGTCAGAAGTGTCGGCAGTGTCCGCCGGCGCCGGTCCAGTGTCCACCGTTGTCTGAAAACTGCACTTTTCTGACCTCTGACCTCACTGGACGGTCCGCCACACTTTTTTTTACATCTCTCGGGCTTATCCGAGAGTGTGGCGTTGTAGGGGAGGTGTCCCCGCACGCGTGCGTATGTCAGAAGTGTCGGCAGTGTCCGCCGGCGCCGGTCCAGTGTCCACCGTTGTCTGAAAACTGCACTTTTCTGACCTCTGACCTCACTGGACGGTCCGCCACACTTTTCTTTACACCTCTCGGGCTTATCCGAGAGTGTGGCGTTGTAGGGGAGGTGTCCCCGCACGCGTGAGTATGTCAGAAGTGTCGGCAGTGTCCGCCGGCGCCGGTCCAGTGTCCACCGTTGTCTGAAAACTGCACTTTTCTGACCTCTGACCTCACTGGACGGTCCGCCACACTTTTCTTTACACCTCTCGGGCTTATCCGAGAGTCTGGCGTTGTAGGGGAGGTGTCCCCGCACGCGTGCGTATGTCAGAAGTGTCGGCAGTGTTCGCCGGCGCCGGTCCAGTGTCCACCGTTGTCTGAAAACTGCACTTTTCTGACCTCTGACCTCACTGGACGGTCCGCCACACTTTTTTTTACATCTCTCGGGCTTATCCGAGAGTGTGGCGTTGTAGGGGAGGTGTCCCCGCACGCGTGCGTATGTCAGAAGTGTCGGCAGTGTCCGCCGGCGCCGGTCCAGGTTCCACCGTTGTCTGAAAACTGCACTTTTCTGACCTCTGACCTCACTGGACGGTCCGCCACACTTTTCTTTACACCTCTCGGGCTTATCCGAGAGTCTGGCGTTGTAGGGGAGGTGTCCCCGCACGCGTGCGTATGTCAGAAGTGTCGGCAGTGTCCGCCGGCGCCGGTCCAGTGTCCACCGTTGTCTGAAAACTGCACTTTTCTGACCTCTGACCTCACTGTACGGTCCGCCACACTTTTCTTTACACCTCTCGGGCTTATCCGAGAGTGTGGCGTTGTAGGGGAGGTGTCCCCGCACGCGTGCGTATGTCAGAAGTGTCGGCAGTGTCCGCCGGCGCCGGTCCAGTGTCCACCGTTGTCTGAAAACTGCACTTTTCTGACCTCTGACCTCACTGGACGGTCCGCCACACTTTTCTTTTCACCTCTCGGGCTTATCCGAGAGTGTGGCGTTGTAGGGGAGGTGTCCCCGCACGCGTGCGTATGTCAGAAGTGTCGGCAGTGTCCGCCGGCGCCGGTCCAGTGTCCACCGTTGTCTGAAAACTGCACTTTTCTGACCTCTGACCTCACTGGACGGTCCGCCACACTTTTCTTTACACCTCTCGGGCTTATCCGAGAGTCTAGCGTTGTAGGGGAGGTGTCCCCGCACGCGTGCGTATGTCAGAAGTGTCGGCAGTGTCCGCCGGCGCCGGTCCAGTGTCCACCGTTGTCTGAAAACTGCACTTTTCTGACCTCTGACCTCACTGGACGGTCCGCCACACTTTTTTTTACATCTCTCGGGCTTATCCGAGAGTGTGGCGTTGTAGGGGAGGTGTCCCCGCACGCGTGCGTATGTCAGAAGTGTCGGCAGTGTCCGCCGGCGCCGGTCCAGTGTCCACCGTTGTCTGAAAACTGCACTTTTCTGACCTCTGACCTCACTGGACGGTCCGCCACACTTTTCTTTACACCTCTCGGGCTTATCCGAGAGTGTGGCGTTGTAGGGGAGGTGTCCCCGCACGCGTGAGTATGTCAGAAGTGTCGGCAGTGTCCGCCGGCGCCGGTCCAGTGTCCACCGTTGTCTGAAAACTGCACTTTTCTGACCTCTGACCTCACTGGACGGTCCGCCACACTTTTCTTTACACCTCTCGGGCTTATCCGAGAGTGTGGCATTGTAGGGGAGGTGTCCCCGCACGCGTGAGTATGTCAGAAGTGTCGGCAGTGTCCGCCGGCGCCGGTCCAGTGTCCACCGTTGTCTGAAAACTGCACTTTTCTGACCTCTGACCTCACTGGACGGTCCGCCACACTTTTTTTTACACCTCTCGGGCTTATCCGAGAGTGTGGCGTTGTAGGGGAGGTGTCCCCGCACGCGTGCGTATGTCAGAAGTGTCGGCAGTGTCCGCCGGCGCCGGTCCAGTGTCCACCGTTGTCTGAAAACTGCACTTTTCTGACCTCTGACCTCACTGGACGGTCCGCCACACTTTTCTTTTCACCTCTCGGGCTTATCCGAGAGTGTGGCGTTGTAGGGGAGGTGTCCCCGCACGCGTGCGTATGTCAGAAGTGTCGGCAGTGTCCGCCGGCGCCGGTCCAGTGTCCACCGTTGTCTGAAAACTGCACTTTTCTGACCTCTGACCTCACTGGACGGTCTGCCACACTTTTCTTTACACCTCTCGGGCTTATCCGAGAGTCTGGCGTTGTAGGGGAGGTGTCCCCGCACGCGTGCGTATGTCAGAAGTGTCGGCAGTGTCCGCCGGCGCCGGTCCAGTGTCCACCGTTGTCTGAAAACTGCACTTTTCTGACCTCTGACCTCACTGGACGGTCCGCCACACTTTTCTTTACACCTCTCGGGCTTATCCGAGAGTGTGGCGTTGTAGGGGAGGTGTCCCCGCACGCGTGCGTATGTCAGAAGTGTCGGCAGTGTCCGCCGGCGCCGGTCCAGTGTCCACCGTTGTCTGAAAACTGCACTTTTCTGACCTCTGACCTCACTGGACGGTCCGCCACACTTTTTTTTACATCTCTCGGGCTTATCCGAGAGTGTGGCGTTGTAGGGGAGGTGTCCCCGCACGCGTGCGTATGTCAGAAGTGTCGGCAGTGTCCGCCGGCGCCGGTCCAGTGTCCACCGTTGTCTGAAAACTGCACTTTTCTGACCTCTGACCTCACTGGACGGTCCGCCACACTTTTCTTTACACCTCTCGGGCTTATCCGAGAGTGTGGCGTTGTAGGGGAGGTGTCCCCGCACGCGTGAGTATGTCAGAAGTGTCGGCAGTGTCCGCCGGCGCCGGTCCAGTGTCCACCGTTGTCTGAAAACTGCACTTTTCTGACCTCTGACCTCACTGGACGGTCCGCCACACTTTTCTTTACACCTCTCGGGCTTATCCGAGAGTCTGGCGTTGTAGGGGAGGTGTCCCCGCACGCGTGCGTATGTCAGAAGTGTCGGCAGTGTTCGCCGGCGCCGGTCCAGTGTCCACCGTTGTCTGAAAACTGCACTTTTCTGACCTCTGACCTCACTGGACGGTCCGCCACACTTTTTTTTACATCTCTCGGGCTTATCCGAGAGTGTGGCGTTGTAGGGGAGGTGTCCCCGCACGCGTGCGTATGTCAGAAGTGTCGGCAGTGTCGGCCGGCGCCGGTCCAGGTTCCACCGTTGTCTGAAAACTGCACTTTTCTGACCTCTGACCTCACTGGACGGTCCGCCACACTTTTCTTTACACCTCTCGGGCTTATCCGAGAGTCTGGCGTTGTAGGGGAGGTGTCCCCGCACGCGTGCGTATGTCAGAAGTGTCGGCAGTGTCCGCCGGCGCCGGTCCAGTGTCCACCGTTGTCTGAAAACTGCACTTTTCTGACCTCTGACCTCACTGTACGGTCCGCCACACTTTTCTTTACACCTCTCGGGCTTATCCGAGAGTGTGGCGTTGTAGGGGAGGTGTCCCCGCACGCGTGCGTATGTCAGAAGTGTCGGCAGTGTCCGCCGGCGCCGGTCCAGTGTCCACCGTTGTCTGAAAACTGCACTTTTCTGACCTCTGACCTCACTGGACGGTCCGCCACACTTTTCTTTTCATCTCTCGGGCTTATCCGAGAGTGTGGCGTTGTAGGGGAGGTGTCCCCGCACGCGTGCGTATGTCAGAAGTGTCGGCAGTGTCCGCCGGCGCCGGTCCAGTGTCCACCGTTGTCTGAAAACTGCACTTTTCTGACCTCTGACCTCACTGGACGGTCCGCCACACTTTTTTTTACATCTCTCGGGCTTATCCGAGAGTGTGGCGTTGTAGGGGAGGTGTCCCCGCACGCGTGCGTATGTCAGAAGTGTCGGCAGTGTCCGCCGGCGCCGGTCCAGTGTCCACCGTTGTCTGAAAACTGCACTTTTCTGACCTCTGACCTCACTGGACGGTCCGCCACACTTTTCTTTACACCTCTCGGGCTTATCCGAGAGTCTGGCGTTGTAGGGGAGGTGTCCCCGCACGCGTGCGTATGTCAGAAGTGTCGGCAGTGTCCGCCGGCGCCGGTCCAGTGTCCACCGTTGTCTGAAAACTGCACTTTTCTGACCTCTGACCTCACTGTACGGTCCGCCACACTTTTCTTTACACCTCTCGGGCTTATCCGAGAGTGTGGCGTTGTAGGGGAGGTGTCCCCGCACGCGTGCGTATGTCAGAAGTGTCGGCAGTGTCCGCCGGCGCCGGTCCAGTGTCCACCGTTGTCTGAAAACTGCACTTTTCTGACCTCTGACCTCACTGGACGGTCCGCCACACTTTTCTTTTCACCTCTCGGGCTTATCCGAGAGTGTGGCGTTGTAGGGGAGGTGTCCCCGCACGCGTGCGTATGTCAGAAGTGTCGGCAGTGTCCGCCGGCGCCGGTCCAGTGTCCACCGTTGTCTGAAAACTGCACTTTTCTGACCTCTGACCTCACTGGACGGTCCGCCACACTTTTCTTTACACCTCTCGGGCTTATCCGAGAGTGTGGCGTTCTAGGGGAGGTGTCCCCGCACGCGTGCGTATGTCAGAAGTGTCGGCAGTGTCCGCCGGCGCCGGTCCAGTGTCCACCGTTGTCTGAAAACTGCACTTTTCTGACCTCTGACCTCACTGGACGGTCCGCCACACTTTTCTTTACACCTCTCGGGCTTATCCGAGAGTGTGGCGTTGTAGGGGAGGTGTCCCCGCACGCGTGCGTATGTCAGAAGTGTCGGCAGTGTCCGCCGGCGCCGGTCCAGTGTCCACCGTTGTCTGAAAACTGCACTTTTCTGACCTCTGACCTCACTGGACGGTCCGCCACACTTTTTTTTACATCTCTCGGGCTTATCCGAGAGTGTGGCGTTGTAGGGGAGGTGTCCCCGCACGCGTGCGTATGTCAGAAGTGTCGGCAGTGTCCGCCGGCGCAGGTCCAGTGTCCACCGTTGTCTGAAAACTGCACTTTTCTGACCTCTGACCTCACTGGACGGTCCGCCACACTTTTCTTTACACCTCTCGGGCTTATCCGAGAGTCTGGCGTTGTAGGGGAGGTGTCCCCGCACGCGTGCGTATGTCAGAAGTGTCGGCAGTGTCCGCCGGCGCCGGTCCAGTGTCCACCGTTGTCTGAAAACTGCACTTTTCTGACCTCTGACCTCACTGTACGGTCCGCCACACTTTTCTTTACACCTCTCGGGCTTATCCGAGAGTGTGGCGTTGTAGGGGAGGTGTCCCCGCACGCGTGCGTATGTCAGAAGTGTCGGCAGTGTCCACCGGTGCCTGTCCAGTGTCCACTGTTGTCTGAAAACGGCACTTTTCTGACCTCTGACCTCACTGGACGGTCCGCCACACTTTTTTTTACACCTCTCGGGCTTATCCGAGAGTGTGGCGTTGTAGGGGAGGTGTCCCCGCACGCGTGCGTATGTCAGAAGTGTCGGCAGTGTCCGCCGGCGCCGGTCCAGTGTCCACCGTTGTCTGAAAACTGCACTTTTCTGACCTCTGACCTCACTGGACGGTCCGCCACACTTTCCTTTACACCTCTCGGGCTTATCCGAGAGTGTGGCGTTGTAGGGGAGGTGTCCCCGCACGCGTGCGTATGTCAGAAGTGTCGGCAGTGTCCGCCGGCGCCGGTCCAGTGTCCACCGTTGTCTGAAAACTGCACTTTTCTGACCTCTGACCTCACTGGACGGTCCGCCACACTTTTCTTTTCACCTCTCGGGCTTATCCGAGAGTTTGGCGTTGTAGGGGAGGTGTCCCCGCACGCGTGCGTATGTCAGAAGTGTCGGCAGTGTCCGCCGGCGCCGGTCCAGTGTCCACCGTTGTCTGAAAACTGCACTTTTCTGACCTCTGACCTCACTGGACGGTCCGCCACACTTTTCTTTACACCTCTCGGGCTTATCCGAGAGTGTGGCGTTCTAGGGGAGGTGTCCCCGCACGCGTGCGTATGTCAGAAGTGTCGGCAGTGTCCGCCGGCGCCGGTCCAGTGTCCACCGTTGTCTGAAAACTGCACTTTTCTGACCTCTGACCTCACTGGACGGTCCGCCACACTTTTCTTTACACCTCTCGGGCTTATCCGAGAGTGTGGCGTTGTAGGGGAGGTGTCCCCGCACGCGTGCGTATGTCAGAAGTGTCGGCAGTGTCCGCCGGCGCCGGTCCAGTGTCCACCGTTGTCTGAAAACTGCACTTTTCTGACCTTTGACCTCACTGGACGGTCCGCCACACTTTTTTTTACATCTCTCGGGCTTATCCGAGAGTGTGGCGTTGTAGGGGAGGTGTCCCCGCACGCGTGCGTATGTCAGAAGTGTCGGCAGTGTCCGCCGGCGCAGGTCCAGTGTCCACCGTTGTCTGAAAACTGCACTTTTCTGACCTCTGACCTCACTGGACGGTCCGCCACACTTTTCTTTACACCTCTCGGGCTTATCCGAGAGTCTGGCGTTGTAGGGAAGGTGTCCCCGCACGCGTGCGTATGTCAGAAGTGTCGGCAGTGTCCGCCGGCGCCGGTCCAGTGTCCACCGTTGTCTGAAAACTGCACTTTTCTGACCTCTGACCTCACTGTACGGTCCGCCAAACTTTTCTTTACACCTCTCGGGCTTATCCGAGAGTGTGGCGTTGTAGGGGAGGTGTCCCCGCACGCGTGCGTATGTCAGAAGTGTCGGCAGTGTCCACCGGTGCCTGTCCAGTGTCCACTGTTGTCTGAAAACGGCACTTTTCTGACCTCTGACCTCACTGGACGGTCCGCCACACTTTTTTTTACACCTCTCGGGCTTATCCGAGAGTGTGGCGTTGTAGGGGAGGTGTCCCCGCACGCGTGCGTATGTCAGAAGTGTCGGCAGTGTTCGCCGGCGCCGGTCCAGTGTCCACCGTTGTCTGAAAACTGCACTTTTCTGACCTCTGACCTCACTGGACGGTCCGCCACACTTTTTTTTACATCTCTCGGGCTTATCCGAGAGTGTGGCGTTGTAGGGGAGGTGTCCCCGCACGCGTGCGTATGTCAGAAGTGTCGGCAGTGTCCGCCGGCGCCGGTCCAGTGTCCACCGTTGTCTGAAAACTGCACTTTTCTGACCTCTGACCTCACTGTACGGTCCGCCACACTTTTCTTTACACCTCTCGGGCTTATCCGAGAGTGTGGCGTTGTAGGGGAGGTGTCCCCGCACGCGTGCGTATGTCAGAAGTGTCGGCAGTGTCCGCCGGCGCCGGTCCAGTGTCCACCGTTGTCTGAAAACTGCACTTTTCTGACCTCTGACCTCACTGGACGGTCCGCCACACTTTTCTTTTCACCTCTCGGGCTTATCCGAGAGTGTGGCGTTGTAGGGGAGGTGTCCCCGCACGCGTGCGTATGTCAGAAGTGTCGGCAGTGTCCGCCGGCGCCGGTCCAGTGTCCACCGTTGTCTGAAAACTGCACTTTTCTGACCTCTGACCTCACTGGACGGTCCGCCACACTTTTCTTTACACCTCTCGGGCTTATCCGAGAGTTTAGCGTTGTAGGGGAGGTGTCCCCGCACGCGTGCGTATGTCAGAAGTGTCGGCAGTGTCCGCCGGCGCCGGTCCAGTGTCCACCGTTGTCTGAAAACTGCACTTTTCTGACCTCTGACCTCACTGGACGGTCCGCCACACTTTTTTTTACATCTCTCGGGCTTATCCGAGAGTGTGGCGTTGTAGGGGAGGTGTCCCCGCACGCGTGCGTATGTCAGAAGTGTCGGCAGTGTCCGCCGGCGCCGGTCCAGTGTCCACCATTGTCTGAAAACTGCACTTTTCTGACCTCTGACCTCACTGGACGGTCCGCCACACTTTTTTTTACATCTCTCGGGCTTATCCGAGAGTGTGGCGTTGTAGGGGAGGTGTCCCCGCACGCGTGCGTATGTCAGAAGTGTCGGCAGTGTCCGCCGGCGCCGGTCCAGTGTCCACCGTTGTCTGAAAACTGCACTTTTCTGACCTCTGACCTCACTGGACGGTCCGCCACACTTTTCTTTACACCTCTCGGGCTTATCCGAGAGTGTGGCGTTGTAGGGGAGGTGTCCCCGCACGCGTGCGTATGTCAGAAGTGTCGGCAGTGTCCACCGGTGCCTGTCCAGTGTCCACTGTTGTCTGAAAACTGCACTTTTCTGACCTCTGACCTCACTGGACGGTCCGCCACACTTTTTTTTACACCTCTCGGGCTTATCCGAGAGTGTGGCGTTCTAGGGGAGGTGTCCCCGCACGCGTGCGTATGTCAGAAGTGTCGGCAGTGTCCGCCGGCGCCGGTCCAGTGTCCACCGTTGTCTGAAAACTGCACTTTTCTGACCTCTGACCTCACTGGACGGTCCGCCACACTTTTCTTTACACCTCTCGGGCTTATCCGAGAGTGTGGCGTTGTAGGGGAGGTGTCCCCGCACGCGTGCGTATGTCAGAAGTGTCGGCAGTGTCCACCGGTGCCTGTCCAGTGTCCACTGTTGTCTGAAAACAGCACTTTTCTGACCTCTGACCTCACTGGATGGTCCGCCACACTTTTTTTTACACCTCTCGGGCTTATCCGAGAGTGTGGCGTTGTAGGGGAGGTGTCCCCGCACGCGTGCGTATGTCAGAAGTGTCGGCAGTGTCCGCCGGCGCCGGTCCAGTGTCCACCGTTGTCTGAAAACTGCACTTTTCTGACCTCTGACCTCACTGGACGGTCCGCCACACTTTTCATTTCACCTCTCGGGCTTATCCGAGAGTGTGGCGTTGTAGGGGAGGTGTCCCCGCACGCGTGCGTATGTCAGAAGTGTCGGCAGTGTCCGCCGGCGCCGGTCCAGTGTCCACCGTTGTCTGAAAACTGCACTTTTCTGACCTCTGACCTCACTGGACGGTCCGCCACACTTTTCTTTACACCTCTCGGGCTTATCCGAGAGTGTGGCGTTGTAGGGGAGGTGTCCCCGCACGCGTGCGTATGTCAGAAGTGTCGGCAGTGTCCGCCGGCGCCGGTCCAGTGTCCACCGTTGTCTGAAAACTGCACTTTTCTGACCTCTGACCTCACTGGACGGTCCGCCACACTTTTTTTTACATCTCTCGGGCTTATCCGAGAGTGTGGCGTTGTAGGGGAGGTGTCCCCGCACGCGTGCGTATGTCAGAAGTGTCGGCAGTGTCCGCCGGCGCCGGTCCAGTGTCCACCGTTGTCTGAAAACTGCACTTTTCTGACCTCTGACCTCACTGGACGGTCCGCCACACTTTTTTTTACATCTCTCGGGCTTATCCGAGAGTGTGGCGTTGTAGGGGAGGTGTCCCCGCACGCGTGCGTATGTCAGAAGTGTCGGCAGTGTCCGCCGGCGCCGGTCCAGTGTCCACCGTTGTCTGAAAACTGCACTTTTCTGACCTCTGACCTCACTGGACGGTCCGCCACACTTTTCTTTACACCTCTCGGGCTTATCCGAGAGTCTGGCGTTGTAGGGGAGGTGTCCCCGCACGCGTGCGTATGTCAGAAGTGTCGGCAGTGTCCGCCGGCGCCGGTCCAGTGTCCACCGTTGTCTGAAAACTGCACTTTTCTGACCTCTGACCTCACTGTACGGTCCGCCACACTTTTCTTTACACCTCTCGGGCTTATCCGAGAGTGTGGCGTTGTAGGGGAGGTGTCCCCGCACGCGTGCGTATGTCAGAAGTGTCGGCAGTGTCCGCCGGCGCCGGTCCAGTGTCCACCGTTGTCTGAAAACTGCACTTTTCTGACCTCTGACCTCACTGGACGGTCCGCCACACTTTTCTTTACACCTCTCGGGCTTATCCGAGAGTGTGGCGTTGTAGGGGAGGTGTCCCCGCACGCGTGCGTATGTCAGAAGTGTCGGCAGTGTCCACCGGTGCCTGTCCAGTGTCCACTGTTGTCTGAAAACAGCACTTTTCTGACCTCTGACCTCACTGGACGGTCCGCCACACTTTTTTTTACACCTCTCGGGCTTATCCGAGAGTGTGGCGTTGTAGGGGAGGTGTCCCCGCACGCGTGCGTATGTCAGAAGTGTCGGCAGTGTCCGCCGGCGCCGGTCCAGTGTCCACCGTTGTCTGAAAACTGCACTTTTCTGACCTTTGACCTCACTGGACGGTCCGCCACACTTTTCTTTTCACCTCTCGGGCTTATCCGAGAGTGTGGCGTTGTAGGGGAGGTGTCCCCGCACGCGTGCGTATGTCAGAAGTGTTGGCAGTGTCCGCCGGCGCCGGTCCAGTGTCCACCGTTGTCTGAAAACTGCACTTTTCTGACCTCTGACCTCACTGGACGGTCCGCCACACTTTTCTTTACACCTCTCGGGCTTATCCGAGAGTGTAGCGTTGTAGGGGAGGTGTCCCCGCACGCGTGCGTATGTCAGAAGTGTCGGCAGTGTCCGCCGGCGCCGGTCCAGTGTCCACCGTTGTCTGAAAACTGCACTTTTCTGACCTCTGACCTCACTGGACGGTCCGCCACACTTTTTTTTACATCTCTCGGGCTTATCCGAGAGTGTGGCGTTGTAGGGGAGGCGTCCCCGCACGCGTGCGTATGTCAGAAGTGTCGGCAGTGTCCGCCGGCGCCGGTCCAGTGTCCACCGTTGTCTGAAAACTGCACTTTTCTGACCTCTGACCTCACTGGACGGTCCGCCACACTTTTTTTTACATCTCTCGGGCTTATCCGAGAGTGTGGCGTTGTAGGGGAGGTGTCCCCGCACGCGTGCGTATGTCAGAAGTGTCGGCAGTGTCCGCCGGCGCCGGTCCAGTGTCCACCGTTGTCTGAAAACTGCACTTTTCTGACCTCTGACCTCACTGGACGGTCCGCCACACTTTTCTTTACACCTCTCGGGCTTATCCGAGAGTCTGGCGTTGTAGGGGAGGTGTCCCCGCACGCGTGCGTATGTCAGAAGTGTCGGCAGTGTCCGCCGGCGCCGGTCCAGTGTCCACCGTTGTCTGAAAACTGCACTTTTCTGACCTCTGACCTCACTGTACGGTCCGCCACACTTTTCTTTACACCTCTCGGGCTTATCCGAGAGTGTGGCGTTGTAGGGGAGGTGTCCCCGCACGCGTGCGTATGTCAGAAGTGTCGGCAGTGTCCGCCGGCGCCGGTCCAGTGTCCACCGTTGTCTGAAAACTGCACTTTTCTGACCTCTGACCTCACTGGACGGTCCGCCACACTTTTCTTTACACCTCTCGGGCTTATCCGAGAGTGTGGCGTTCTAGGGGAGGTGTCCCCGCACGCGTGCGTATGTCAGAAGTGTCGGCAGTGTCCGCCGGCGCCGGTCCAGTGTCCACCGTTGTCTGAAAACTGCACTTTTCTGACCTCTGACCTCACTGGACGGTCCGCCACACTTTTCTTTACACCTCTCGGGCTTATCCGAGAGTGTGGCGTTGTAGGGGAGGTGTCCCCGCACGCGTGCGTATGTCAGAAGTGTCGGCAGTGTCCGCCGGCGCCGGTCCAGTGTCCACCGTTGTCTGAAAACTGCACTTTTCTGACCTCTGACCTCACTGGACGGTCCGCCACACTTTTTTTTACATCTCTCGGGCTTATCCGAGAGTGTGGCGTTGTAGGGGAGGTGTCCCCGCACGCGTGCGTATGTCAGAAGTGTCGGCAGTGTCCACCGGCGCAGGTCCAGTGTCCACCGTTGTCTGAAAACTGCACTTTTCTGACCTCTGACCTCACTGGACGGTCCGCCACACTTTTCTTTACACCTCTCGGGCTTATCCGAGAGTCTGGCGTTGTAGGGGAGGTGTCCCCGCACGCGTGCGTATGTCAGAAGTGTCGGCAGTGTCCGCCGGCGCCGGTCCAGTGTCCACCGTTGTCTGAAAACTGCACTTTTCTGACCTCTGACCTCACTGTACGGTCCGCCACACTTTTCTTTACACCTCTCGGGCTTATCCGAGAGTGTGGCGTTGTAGGGGAGGTGTCCCCGCACGCGTGCGTATGTCAGAAGTGTCGGCAGTGTCCACCGGTGCCTGTCCAGTGTCCACTGTTGTCTGAAAACGGCACTTTTCTGACCTCTGACCTCACTGGACGGTCCGCCACACTTTTTTTTACACCTCTCGGGCTTATCCGAGAGTGTGGCGTTGTAGGGGAGGTGTCCCCGCACGCGTGCGTATGTCAGAAGTGTCGGCAGTGTCCGCCGGCGCCGGTCCAGTGTCCACCGTTGTCTGAAAACTGCACTTTTCTGACCTCTGACCTCACTGGACGGTCCGCCACACTTTTCTTTTCACCTCTCGGGCTTATCCGAGAGTGTGGCGTTGTAGGGGAGGTGTCCCCGCACGCGTGCGTATGTCAGAAGTGTCGGCAGTGTCCGCCGGCGCCGGTCCAGTGTCCACCGTTGTCTGAAAACTGCACTTTTCTGACCTCTGACCTCACTGGACGGTCCGCCACACTTTTCTTTACACCTCTCGGGCTTATCCGAGAGTGTGGCGTTGTAGGGGAGGTGTCCCCGCACGCGTGCGTATGTCAGAAGTGTCGGCAGTGTCCGCCGGCGCCGGTCCAGTGTCCACCGTTGTCTGAAAACTGCACTTTTCTGACCTCTGACCTCACTGGACGGTCCGCCACACTTTTTTTTACATCTCTCGGGCTTATCCGAGAGTGTGGCGTTGTAGGGGAGGTGTCCCCGCACGCGTGCGTATGTCAGAAGTGTCGGCAGTGTTCGCCGGCGCCGGTCCAGTGTCCACCGTTGTCTGAAAACTACACTTTTCTGACCTCTGACCTCACTGGACGGTCCGCCACACTTTTTTTTACATCTCTCGGGCTTATCCGAGAGTGTGGCGTTGTAGGGGAGGTGTCCCCGCACGCGTGCGTATGTCAGAAGTGTCGGCAGTGTCCGCCGGCGCCGGTCCAGTGTCCACCGTTGTCTGAAAACTGCACTTTTCTGACCTCTGACCTCACTGGACGGTCCGCCACACTTTTCTTTACACCTCTCGGGCTTATCCGAGAGTCTGGCGTTGTAGGGGAGGTGTCCCCGCACGCGTGCGTATGTCAGAAGTGTCGGCAGTGTCCGCCGGCGCCGGTCCAGTGTCCACCGTTGTCTGAAAACTGCACTTTTCTGACCTCTGACCTCACTGTACGGTCCGCCACACTTTTCTTTACACCTCTCGGGCTTATCCGAGAGTGTGGCGTTGTAGGGGAGGTGTCCCCGCACGCGTGCGTATGTCAGAAGTGTCGGCAGTGTCCGCCGGCGCCGGTCCAGTGTCCACCGTTGTCTGAAAACTGCACTTTTCTGACCTCTGACCTCACTGGACGGTCCGCCACACTTTTCTTTTCACCTCTCGGGCTTATCCGAGAGTGTGGCGTTGTAGGGGAGGTGTCCCCGCACGCGTGCGTATGTCAGAAGTGTCGGCAGTGTCCGCCGGCGCCGGTCCAGTGTCCACCGTTGTCTGAAAACTGCACGTTTCTGACCTCTGACCTCACTGGACGGTCCGCCACACTTTTCTTTACACCTCTCGGGCTTATCCGAGAGTCTAGCGTTGTAGGGGAGGTGTCCCCGCACGCGTGCGTATGTCAGAAGTGTCGGCAGTGTCCGCCGGCGCCGGTCCAGTGTCCACCGTTGTCTGAAAACTGCACTTTTCTGACCTCTGACCTCACTGGACGGTCCGCCACACTTTTTTTTACATCTCTCGGGCTTATCCGAGAGTGTGGCGTTGTAGGGGAGGTGTCCCCGCACGCGTGCGTATGTCAGAAGTGTCGGCAGTGTCCGCCGGCGCCGGTCCAGTGTCCACCGTTGTCTGAAAACTGCACTTTTCTGACCTCTGACCTCACTGGACGGTCCGCCACACTTTTTTTTACATCTCTCGGGCTTATCCGAGAGTGTGGCGTTGTAGGGGAGGTGTCCCCGCACGCGTGCGTATGTCAGAAGTGTCGGCAGTGTCCGCCGGCGCCGGTCCAGTGTCCACCGTTGTCTGAAAACTGCACTTTTCTGACCTCTGACCTCACTGGACGGTCCGCCACACTTTTCTTTACACCTCTCGGGCTTATCCGAGAGTCTGGCGTTGTAGGGGAGGTGTCCCCGCACGCGTGCGTATGTCAGAAGTGTCGGCAGTGTCCGCCGGCGCCGGTCCAGTGTCCACCGTTGTCTGAAAACTGCACTTTTCTGACCTCTGACCTCACTGGACGGTCCGCCACACTTTTCTTTTCACCTCTCGGGCTTATCCGAGAGTGTGGCGTTGTAGGGGAGGTGTCCCCGCACGCGTGCGTATGTCAGAAGTGTCGGCAGTGTCCACCGGTGCCTGTCCAGTGTCCACTGTTGTCTGAAAACTGCACTTTTCTGACCTCTGACCTCACTGGACGGTCCGCCACACTTTTTTTTACACCTCTCGGGCTTATCCGAGAGTGTGGCGTTCTAGGGGAGGTGTCCCCGCACGCGTGCGTATGTCAGAAGTGTCGGCAGTGTCCGCCGGCGCCGGTCCAGTGTCCACCGTTGTCTGAAAACTGCACTTTTCTGACCTCTGACCTCACTGGACGGTCCGCCACACTTTTCTTTACACCTCTCGGGCTTATCCGAGAGTCTGGCGTTGTAGGGGAGGTGTCCCCGCACGCGTGCGTATGTCAGAAGTGTCGGCAGTGTCCGCCGGCGCCGGTCCAGTGTCCACCGTTGTCTGAAAACTGCACTTTTCTGACCTCTGACCTCACTGGACGGTCCGCCACACTTTTCTTTACACCTCTCGGGCTTATCCGAGAGTCTAGCGTTGTAGGGGAGGTGTCCCCGCACGCGTGCGTATGTCAGAAGTGTCGGCAGTGTCCGCCGGCGCCGGTCCAGTGTCCACCGTTGTCTGAAAACTGCACTTTTCTGACCTCTGACCTCACTGGACGGTCCGCCACACTTTTCTTTTCACCTCTCGGGCTTATCCGAGAGTGTGGCGTTGTAGGGGAGGTGTCCCCGCACGCGTGCGTATGTCAGAAGTGTCGGCAGTGTCCGCCGGCGCCGGTCCAGTGTCCACCGTTGTCTGAAAACTGCACTTTTCTGACCTCTGACCTCACTGGACGGTCCGCCACACTTTTCTTTACACCTCTCGGGCTTATCCGAGAGTGTGGCGTTGTAGGGGAGGTGTCCCCGCACGCGTGCGTATGTCAGAAGTGTCGGCAGTGTCCGCCGGCGCCGGTCCAGTGTCCACCGTTGTCTGAAAACTGCACTTTTCTGACCTCTGACCTCACTGGACGGTCCGCCACACTTTTTTTTACATCTCTCGGGCTTATCCGAGAGTGTGGCGTTGTAGGGGAGGTGTCCCCGCACGCGTGCGTATGTCAGAAGTGTCGGCAGTGTCCGCCGGCGCCGGTCCAGTGTCCACCGTTGTCTGAAAACTGCACTTTTCTGACCTCTGACCTCACTGGACGGTCCGCCACACTTTTCTTTACACCTCTCGGGCTTATCCGAGAGTCTGGCGTTGTAGGGGAGGTGTCCCCGCACGCGTGCGTATGTCAGAAGTGTCGGCAGTGTCCGCCGGCGCCGGTCCAGTGTCCACCGTTGTCTGAAAACTGCACTTTTCTGACCTCTGACCTCACTGGACGGTCCGCCACACTTTTCTTTACACCTCTCGGGCTTATCCGAGAGTGTGGCGTTGTAGGGGAGGTGTCCCCGCACGCGTGCGTATGTCAGAAGTGTCGGCAGTGTCCGCCGGCGCCGGTCCAGTGTCCACCGTTGTCTGAAAACTGCACTTTTCTGACCTCTGACCTCACTGGACGGTCCGCCACACTTTTCTTTTCACCTCTCGGGCTTATCCGAGAGTGTGGCGTTGTAGGGGAGGTGTCCCCGCACGCGTGCGTATGTCAGAAGTGTCGGCAGTGTCCGCCGGCGCCGGTCCAGTGTCCACCGTTGTCTGAAAACTGCACTTTTCTGACCTCTGACCTCACTGGACGGTCCGCCACACTTTTTTTTACATCTCTCGGGCTTATCCGAGAGTGTGGCGTTGTAGGGGAGGTGTCCCCGCACGCGTGCGTATGTCAGAAGTGTCGGCAGTGTCCGCCGGCGCCGGTCCAGTGTCCACCGTTGTCTGAAAACTGCACTTTTCTGACCTCTGACCTCACTGGACGGTCCGCCACACTTTTTTTTACATCTCTCGGGCTTATCCGAGAGTGTGGCGTTGTAGGGGAGGTGTCCCCGCACGCGTGCGTATGTCAGAAGTGTCGGCAGTGTCCGCCGGCGCCGGTCCAGTGTCCACCGTTGTCTGAAAACTGCACTTTTCTGACCTCTGACCTCACTGGACGGTCCGCCACACTTTTTTTTACATCTCTCGGGCTTATCCGAGAGTGTGGCGTTGTAGGGGAGGTGTCCCCGCACGCGTGCGTATGTCAGAAGTGTCGGCAGTGTCCGCCGGCGCCGGTCCAGTGTCCACCGTTGTCTGAAAACTGCACTTTTCTGACCTCTGACCTCACTGGACGGTCCGCCACACTTTTTTTTACATCTCTCGGGCTTATCCGAGAGTGTGGCGTTGTAGGGGAGGTGTCCCCGCACGCGTGCGTATGTCAGAAGTGTCGGCAGTGTCCGCCGGCGCCGGTCCAGTGTCCACCGTTGTCTGAAAACTGCACTTTTCTGACCTCTGACCTCACTGGACGGTCCGCCACACTTTTCTTTACACCTCTCGGGCTTATCCGAGAGTCTGGCGTTGTAGGGGAGGTGTCCCCGCACGCGTGCGTATGTCAGAAGTGTCGGCAGTGTCCACCGGTGCCTGTCCAGTGTCCACTGTTGTCTGAAAACGGCACTTTTCTGACCTCTGACCTCACTGGACGGTCCACCACACTTTTTTTTACACCTCTCGGGCTTATCCGAGAGTGTGGCGTTGTAGGGGAGGTGTCCCCACGCGTGCGTATGTCAGAAGTGTCGGCAGTGTCCACCGGTGCCTGTCCAGTGTCCACTGTTGTCTGAAAACGGCACTTTTCTGAACTCTGACCTCACTGGACGGTCCGCCACACTTTTTTTTACACCTCTCGGGCTTATCCGAGAGTGTGGCGTTGTAGGGGAGGTGTCCCCGCACGCGTGCGTATGTCAGAAGTGTCGGCAGTGTCCGCCGGCGCCGGTCCAGTGTCCACCGTTGTCTGAAAACTGCACTTTTCTGACCTCTGACCTCACTGGACGGTCCGCCACACTTTTTTTTACATCTCTCGGGCTTATCCGAGAGTGTGGCGTTGTAGGGGAGGTGTCCCCGCACGCGTGCGTATGTCAGAAGTGTCGGCAGTGTCCGCCGGCGCCGGTCCAGTGTCCACCGTTGTCTGAAAACTGCACTTTCCTGACCTCTGACCTCACTGGACGGTCCGCCACACTTTTTTTTACATCTCTCGGGCTTATCCGAGAGTGTGGCGTTGTAGGGGAGGTGTCCCCGCACGCGTGCGTATGTCAGAAGTGTCGGCAGTGTCCGCCGGCGCCGGTCCAGTGTCCACCGTTGTCTGAAAACTGCACTTTTCTGACCTCTGACCTCACTGGACGGTCCGCCACACTTTTCTTTACACCTCTCGGGCTTATCCGAGAGTCTGGCGTTGTAGGGGAGGTGTCCCCGCACGCGTGCGTATGTCAGAAGTGTCGGCAGTGTCCGCCGGCGCCGGTCCAGTGTCCACCGTTGTCTGAAAACTGCACTTTTCTGACCTCTGACCTCACTGGACGGTCCGCCACACTTTTCTTTACACCTCTCGGGCTTATCCGAGAGTGTGGCGTTGTAGGGGAGGTGTCCCCGCACGCGTGCGTATGTCAGAAGTGTCGGCAGTGTCCGCCGGCGCCGGTCCAGTGTCCACCGTTGTCTGAAAACTGCACTTTTCTGACCTCTGACCTCACTGGACGGTCCGCCACACTTTTCTTTACACCTCTCGGGCTTATCCGAGAGTGTGGCGTTGTAGGGGAGGTGTCCCCGCACGCGTGCGTATGTCAGAAGTGTCGGCAGTGTCCGCCGGCGCCGGTCCAGTGTCCACCGTTGTCTGAAAACTGCACTTTTCTGACCTCACTGGACGGTCCGCCACACTTTTCTTTTCACCTCTCGGGCTTATCCGAGAGTTTGGCGTTGTAGGGGAGGTGTCCCCGCACGCGTGCGTATGTCAGAAGTGTCGGCAGTGTCCGCCGGCGCCGGTCCAGTGTCCACCGTTGTCTGAAAACTGCACTTTTCTGACCTCTGACCTCACTGGACGGTCCGCCACACTTTTTTTTACATCTCTCGGGCTTATCCGAGAGTGTGGCGTTGTAGGGGAGGTGTCCCCGCACGCGTGCGTATGTCAGAAGTGTCGGCAGTGTCCACCGGTGCCTGTCCAGTGTCCACTGTTGTCTGAAAACTGCACTTTTCTGACCTCTGACCTCACTGGACGGTCCGCCACACTTTTCTTTACACCTCTCGGGCTTATCCGAGAGTCTGGCGTTGTAGGGGAGGTGTCCCCGCACGCGTGCGTATGTCAGAAGTGTCGGCAGTGTCCGCCGGCGCCGGTCCAGTGTCCACTGTTGTCTGAAAACAGCACTTTTCTGACCTCTGACCTCACTGGACGGTCCGCCACACTTTTTTTTACACCTCTCGGGCTTATCCGAGAGTGTGGCGTTGTAGGGGAGGTGTCCCCGCACGCGTGCGTATGTCAGAAGTGTCGGCAGTGTCCGCCGGCGCCGGTCCAGTGTCCACCGTTGTCTGAAAACTGCACTTTTCTGACCTCTGACCTCACTGGACGGTCCGCCACACTTTTTTTTACATCTCTCGGGCTTATCCGAGAGTGTGGCGTTGTAGGGGAGGTGTCCCCGCACGCGTGCGTATGTCAGAAGTGTCGGCAGTGTCCGCCGGCGCCGGTCCAGTGTCCACCGTTGTCTGAAAACTGCACTTTTCTGACCTCTGACCTCACTGGACGGTCCGCCACACTTTTCTTTACACCTCTCGGGCTTATCCGAGAGTGTGGCGTTGTAGGGGAGGTGTCCCCGCACGCGTGCGTATGTCAGAAGTGTCGGCAGTGTCCGCCGGCGCCGGTCCAGTGTCCACTGTTGTCTGAAAACGGCACTTTTCTGACCTCTGACCTCACTGGACGGTCCGCCACACTTTTTTTTACACCTCTCGGGCTTATCCGAGAGTCTGGCGTTGTAGGGGAGGTGTCCCCGCACGCGTGCGTATGTCAGAAGTGTCGGCAGTGTCCGCCGGCGCCGGTCCAGTGTCCACCGTTGTCTGAAAACTGCACTTTTCTGACCTCTGACCTCACTGGACGGTCCGCCACACTTTTTTTTACATCTCTCGGGCTTATCCGAGAGTGTGGCGTTGTAGGGGAGGTGTCCCCGCACGCGTGCGTATGTCAGAAGTGTCGGCAGTGTCCGCCGGCGCCGGTCCAGTGTCCACCGTTGTCTGAAAACTGCACTTTTCTGACCTCTGACCTCACTGGACGGTCCGCCACACTTTTCTTTACACCTCTCGGGCTTATCCGAGAGTGTGGCGTTGTAGGGGAGGTGTCCCCGCACGCGTGCGTATGTCAGAAGTGTCGGCAGTGTCCGCCGGCGCCGGTCCAGTGTCCACCGTTGTCTGAAAACTGCACTTTTCTGACCTCTGACCTCACTGGACGGTCCGCCACACTTTTCTTTACACCTCTCGGGCTTATCCGAGAGTGTGGCGTTGTGGGGGAGGTGTCCCCGCACGCGTGCGTATGTCAAAAGTGTCGGCAGTGTCCACCGGTGCCTGTCCAGTGTCCACTGTTGTCTGAAAACGGCACTTTTCTGACCTCTGACCTCACTGGACGGTCCACCACACTTTTTTTTACACCTCTCGGGCTTATCCGAGAGTTTGGCGTTGTAGGGGAGGTGTCCCCGCACGCGTGCGTATGTCAGAAGTGTCGGCAGTGTCCACCGGTGCCTGTCCAGTGTCCACTGTTGTCTGAAAACGGCACTTTTCTGACCTCTGACCTCACTGGACGGTCCGCCACACTTTTTTTTACACCTCTCGGGCTTATCCGAGAGTGTGGCGTTGTAGGGGAGGTGTCCCCGCACGCGTGCGTATGTCAGAAGTGTCGGCAGTGTCCGCCGGCGCCGGTCCAGTGTCCACCGTTGTCTGAAAACTGCACTTTTCTGACCTCTGACCTCACTGGACGGTCCGCCACACTTTTTTTTACATCTCTCGGGCTTATCCGAGAGTGTGGCGTTGTAGGGGAGGTGTCCCCGCACGCGTGCGTATGTCAGAAGTGTCGGCAGTGTCCGCCGGCGCCGGTCCAGTGTCCACCGTTGTCTGAAAACTGCACTTTTCTGACCTCTGACCTCACTGGACGGTCCGCCACACTTTTTTTTACATCTCTCGGGCTTATCCGAGAGTGTGGCGTTGTAGGGGAGGTGTCCCCGCACGCGTGCGTATGTCAGAAGTGTCGGCAGTGTCCGCCGGCGCCGGTCCAGTGTCCACCGTTGTCTGAAAACTGCACTTTTCTGACCTCTGACCTCACTGGACGGTCCGCCACACTTTTCTTTACACCTCTCGGGCTTATCCGAGAGTGTGGCGTTGTAGGGGAGGTGTCCCCGCACGCGTGCGTATGTCAAAAGTGTCGGCAGTGTCCACCGGTGCCTGTCCAGTGTCCACTGTTGTCTGAAAACGGCACTTTTCTGACCTCTGACCTCACTGGACGGTCCACCACACTTTTTTTTACACCTCTCGGGCTTATCCGAGAGTGTGGCGTTGTAGGGGAGGTGTCCCCGCACGCGTGCGTATGTCAGAAGTGTTGGCAGTGTCCACCGGTGCCTGTCCAGTGTCCACTGTTGTCTGAAAACGGCACTTTTCTGAACTCTGACCTCACTGGACGGTCCGCCACACTTTTTTTTACACCTCTCGGGCTTATCCGAGAGTGTGGCGTTGTAGGGGAGGTGTCCCCGCACGCGTGCGTATGTCAGAAGTGTCGGCAGTGTCCGCCGGCGCCGGTCCAGTGTCCACCGTTGTCTGAAAACTGCACTTTTCTGACCTCTGACCTCACTGGACGGTCCGCCACACTTTTTTTTACATCTCTCGGGCTTATCCGAGAGTGTGGCGTTGTAGGGGAGGTGTCCCCGCACACGTGCGTATGTCAGAAGTGTCGGCAGTGTCCGCCGGCGCCGGTCCAGTGTCCACCGTTGTCTGAAAACTGCACTTTTCTGACCTCTGACCTCACTGGACGGTCCGCCACACTTTTTTTTACATCTCTCGGGCTTCTCCGAGAGTGTGGCGTTGTAGGGGAGGTGTCCCCGCACGCGTGCGTATGTCAGAAGTGTCGGCAGTGTCCGCCGGCGCCGGTCCAGTGTCCACCGTTGTCTGAAAACTGCACTTTTCTGACCTCTGACCTCACTGGACGGTCCGCCACACTTTTCTTTACACCTCTCGGGCTTATCCGAGAGTGTGGCGTTGTAGGGGAGGTGTCCCCGCACGCGTGCGTATGTCAGAAGTGTCGGCAGTGTCCGCCGGCGCCGGTCCAGTGTCCACCGTTGTCTGAAAACTGCACTTTTCTGACCTCTGACCTCACTGGACGGTCCGCCACACTTTTCTTTACACCTCTCGGGCTTATCCGAGAGTGTGGCGTTGTAGGGGAGGTGTCCCCGCACGCGTGCGTATGTCAAAAGTGTCGGCAGTGTCCACCGGTGCCTGTCCAGTGTCCACTGTTGTCTGAAAACGGCACTTTTCTGACCTCTGACCTCACTGGACGGTCCACCACACTTTTTTTTACACCTCTCGGGCTTATCCGAGAGTGTGGCGTTGTAGGGGAGGTGTCCCCGCACGCGTGCGTATGTCAGAAGTGTCGGCAGTGTCCACCGGTGCCTGTCCAGTGTCCACTGTTGTCTGAAAACGGCACTTTTCTGACCTCTGACCTCACTGGACGGTCCGCCACACTTTTTTTTACACCTCTCGGGCTTATCCGAGAGTGTGGCGTTGTAGGGGAGGTGTCCCCGCACGCGTGCGTATGTCAGAAGTGTCGGCAGTGTCCGCCGGCGCCGGTCCAGTGTCCACCGTTGTCTGAAAACTGCACTTTTCTGACCTCTGACCTCACTGGACGGTCCGCCACACTTTTTTTTACATCTCTCGGGCTTATCCGAGAGTGTGGCGTTGTAGGGGAGGTGTCCCCGCACGCGTGCGTATGTCAGAAGTGTCGGCAGTGTCCGCCGGCGCCGGTCCAGTGTCCACCGTTGTCTGAAAACTGCACTTTTCTGACCTCTGACCTCACTGGACGGTCCGCCACACTTTTTTTTACATCTCTCGGGCTTATCCGAGAGTGTGGCGTTGTAGGGGAGGTGTCCCCGCACGCGTGCGTATGTCAGAAGTGTCGGCAGTGTCCGCCGGCGCCGGTCCAGTGTCCACCGTTGTCTGAAAACTGCACTTTTCTGACCTCTGACCTCACTGGACGGTCCGCCACACTTTTCTTCACACCTCTCGGGCTTATCCGAGAGTGTGGCGTTGTAGGGGAGGTGTCCCCGCACGCGTGCGTATGTCAAAAGTGTCGGCAGTGTCCACCGGTGCCTGTCCAGTGTCCACTGTTGTCTGAAAACGGCACTTTTCTGACCTCTGACCTCACTGGACGGTCCACCACACTTTTTTTTACACCTCTCGGGCTTATCCGAGAGTGTGGCGTTGTAGGGGAGGTGTCCCCGCACGCGTGCGTATGTCAGAAGTGTCGGCAGTGTCCACCGGTGCCTGTCCAGTGTCCACTGTTGTCTGAAAACGGCACTTTTCTGAACTGTGACCTCACTGGACGGTCCGCCACACTTTTTTTTACACCTCTCGGGCTTATCCGAGAGTGTGGCGTTGTAGGGGAGGTGTCCCCGCACGCGTGCGTATGTCAGAAGTGTCGGCAATGTCCGCCGGCGCCGGTCCAGTGTCCACCGTTGTCTGAAAACTGCACTTTTCTGACCTCTGACCTCACTGGACGGTCCGCCACACTTTTTTTTACATCTCTCGGGCTTATCCGAGAGTGTGGCGTTGTAGGGGAGGTGTCCCCGCACGCGTGCGTATGTCAGAAGTGTCGGCAGTGTCCGCCGGCGCCGGTCCAGTGTCCACCGTTGTCTGAAAACTGCACTTTTCTGACCTCTGACCTCACTGGACGGTCCGCCACACTTTTTTTTACATCTCTCGGGCTTATCCGAGAGTGTGGCGTTGTAGGGGAGGTGTCCCCGCACGCGTGCGTATGTCAGAAGTGTCGGCAGTGTCCGCCGGCGCCGGTCCAGTGTCCACCGTTGTCTGAAAACTGCACTTTTCTGACCTCTGACCTCACTGGACGGTCCGCCACACTTTTTTTTACATCTCTCGGGCTTATCCGAGAGTGTGGCGTTGTAGGGGAGGTGTCCCCGCACGCGTGCGTATGTCAGAAGTGTCGGCAGTGTCCGCCGGCGCCGGTCCAGTGTCCACCGTTGTCTGAAAACTGCACTTTTCTGACCTCTGACCTCACTGGACGGTCCGCCACACTTTTCTTTACACCTCTCGGGCTTATCCGAGAGTCTGGCGTTGTAGGGGAGGTGTCCCCGCACGCGTGCGTATGTCAGAAGTGTCGGCAGTGTCCACCGGTGCCTGTCCAGTGTCCACTGTTGTCTGAAAACGGCACTTTTCTGAACTCTGACCTCACTGGACGGTCCGCCACACTTTTTTTTACACCTCTCGGGCTTATCCGAGAGTGTGGCGTTGTAGGGGAGGTGTCCCCGCACGCGTGCGTATGTCAGAAGTGTCGGCAGTGTCCGCCGGCGCCGGTCCAGTGTCCACCGTTGTCTGAAAACTGCACTTTTCTGACCTCTGACCTCACTGGACGGTCCGCCACACTTTTCTTTACATCTCTCGGGCTTATCCGAGAGTGTGGCGTTGTAGGGGAGGTGTCCCCGCACGCGTGCGTATGTCAGAAGTGTCGGCAGTGTCCGCCGGCGCCGGTCCAGTGTCCACCGTTGTCTGAAAACTGCACTTTTCTGACCTCTGACCTCACTGGACGGTCCGCCACACTTTTTTTTACATCTCTCGGGCTTATCCGAGAGTGTGGCGTTGTAGGGGAGGTGTCCCCGCACGCGTGCGTATGTCAGAAGTGTCGGCAGTGTCCGCCGGCGCCGGTCCAGTGTCCACCGTTGTCTGAAAACTGCACTTTTCTGACCTCTGACCTCACTGGACGGTCCGCCACACTTTTCTTTACACCTCTCGGGCTTATCCGAGAGTCTGGCGTTGTAGGGGAGGTGTCCCCGCACGCGTGCGTATGTCAGAAGTGTCGGCAGTGTCCGCCGGCGCCGGTCCAGTGTCCACCGTTGTCTGAAAACTGCACTTTTCTGACCTCTGACCTCACTGGACGGTCCGCCACACTTTTCTTTACACCTCTCGGGCTTATCCGAGAGTGTGGCGTTGTAGGGGAGGTGTCCCCGCACGCGTGCGTATGTCAGAAGTGTCGGCAGTGTCCGCCGGCGCCGGTCCAGTGTCCATCGTTGTCTGAAAACTGCACTTTTCTGACCTCTGACCTCATTGGACGGTCCGCCACACTTTTTTTTACATCTCTCGGGCTTATCCGAGAGTGTGGCGTTGTAGGGGAGGTGTCCCCGCACGCGTGCGTATGTCAGAAGTGTCGGCAGTGTCCGCCGGCGCCGGTCCAGTGTCCACTGTTGTCTGAAAACGGCACTTTTCTGACCTCTGACCTCACTGGACGGTCCACCACACTTTTTTTTACACCTCTCGGGCTTATCCGAGAGTGTGGCGTTGTAGGGGAGGTGTCCCCGCACGCGTGCGTATGTCAGAAGTGTCGGCAGTGTCCACCGGTGCCTGTCCAGTGTCCACTGTTGTCTGAAAACGGCACTTTTCTGAACTCTGACCTCACTGGACGGTCCGCCACACTTTTTTTTACACCTCTCGGGCTTATCCGAGAGTGTGGCGTTGTAGGGGAGGTGTCCCCGCACGCGTGCGTATGTCAGAAGTGTCGGCAGTGTCCGCCGGCGCCGGTCCAGTGTCCACCGTTGTCTGAAAACTGCACTTTTCTGACCTCTGACCTCACTGGACGGTCCGCCACACTTTTTTTTACATCTCTCGGGCTTATCCGAGAGTGTGGCGTTGTAGGGGAGGTGTCCCCGCACGCGTGCGTATGTCAGAAGTGTCGGCAGTGTCCGCCGGCGCCGGTCCAGTGTCCACCGTTGTCTGAAAACTGCACTTTTCTGACCTCTGACCTCACTGGACGGTCCGCCACACTTTTTTTTACACCTCTCGGGCTTATCCGAGAGTGTGGCGTTGTAGGGGAGGTGTCCCCGCACGCGTGCGTATGTCAGAAGTGTCGGCAGTGTCCGCCGGCGCCGGTCCAGTGTCCACCGTTGTCTGAAAACTGCACTTTTCTGACCTCTGACCTCACTGGACGGTCCGCCACACTTTTTTTTACATCTCTCAGGCTTATCCGAGAGTGTGGCGTTGTAGGGGAGGTGTCCCCGCACGCGTGCGTATGTCAGAAGTGTCGGCAGTGTCCGCCGGCGCCGGTCCAGTGTCCACCGTTGTCTGAAAACTGCACTTTTCTGACCTCTGACCTCACTGGACGGTCCGCCACACTTTTTTTTACATCTCTCGGGCTTATCCGAGAGTGTGGCGTTGTAGGGGAGGTGTCCCCGCACGCGTGCGTATGTCAGAAGTGTCGGCAGTGTCCGCCGGCGCCGGTCCAGTGTCCACCGTTGTCTGAAAACTGCACTTTTCTGACCTCTGACCTCACTGGACGGTCCGCCACACTTTTCTTCACACCTCTCGGGCTTATCCGAGAGTGTGGCGTTGTAGGGGAGGTGTCCCCGCACGCGTGCGTATGTCAAAAGTGTCGGCAGTGTCCACCGGTGCCTGTCCAGTGTCCACTGTTGTCTGAAAACGGCACTTTTCTGACCTCTGACCTCACTGGACGGTCCACCACACTTTTTTTTACACCTCTCGGGCTTATCCGAGAGTGTGGCGTTGTAGGGGAGGTGTCCCCGCACGCGTGCGTATGTCAGAAGTGTCGGCAGTGTCCACCGGTGCCTGTCCAGTGTCCACTGTTGTCTGAAAACGGCACTTTTCTGAACTGTGACCTCACTGGACGGTCCGCCACACTTTTTTTTACACCTCTCGGGCTTATCCGAGAGTGTGGCGTTGTAGGGGAGGTGTCCCCGCACGCGTGCGTATGTCAGAAGTGTCGGCAATGTCCGCCGGCGCCGGTCCAGTGTCCACCGTTGTCTGAAAACTGCACTTTTCTGACCTCTGACCTCACTGGACGGTCCGCCACACTTTTTTTTACATCTCTCGGGCTTATCCGAGAGTGTGGCGTTGTAGGGGAGGTGTCCCCGCACGCGTGCGTATGTCAGAAGTGTCGGCAGTGTCCGCCGGCGCCGGTCCAGTGTCCACCGTTGTCTGAAAACTGCACTTTTCTGACCTCTGACCTCACTGGACGGTCCGCCACACTTTTCTTTACATCTCTCGGGCTTATCCGAGAGTGTGGCGTTGTAGGGGAGGTGTCCCCGCACGCGTGCGTATGTCAGAAGTGTCGGCAGTGTCCGCCGGCGCCGGTCCAGTGTCCACCGTTGTCTGAAAACTGCACTTTTCTGACCTCTGACCTCACTGGACGGTCCGCCACACTTTTTTTTACATCTCTCGGGCTTATCCGAGAGTGTGGCGTTGTAGGGGAGGTGTCCCCGCACGCGTGCGTATGTCAGAAGTGTCGGCAGTGTCCGCCGGCGCCGGTCCAGTGTCCACCGTTGTCTGAAAACTGCACTTTTCTGACCTCTGACCTCACTGGACGGTCCGCCACACTTTTCTTTACACCTCTCGGGCTTATCCGAGAGTCTGGCGTTGTAGGGGAGGTGTCCCCGCACGCGTGCGTATGTCAGAAGTGTCGGCAGTGTCCACCGGTGCCTGTCCAGTGTCCACTGTTGTCTGAAAACGGCACTTTTCTGAACTCTGACCTCACTGGACGGTCCGCCACACTTTTTTTTACACCTCTCGGGATTATCCGAGAGTGTGGCGTTGTAGGGGAGGTGTCCCCGCACGCGTGCGTATGTCAGAAGTGTCGGCAGTGTCCGCCGGCGCCGGTCCAGTGTCCACCGTTGTCTGAAAACTGCACTTTTCTGACCTCTGACCTCACTGGACGGTCCGCCACACTTTTCTTTACATCTCTCGGGCTTATCCGAGAGTGTGGCGTTGTAGGGGAGGTGTCCCCGCACGCGTGCGTATGTCAGAAGTGTCGGCAGTGTCCGCCGGCGCCGGTCCAGTGTCCACCGTTGTCTGAAAACTGCACTTTTCTGACCTCTGACCTCACTGGACGGTCCGCCACACTTTTTTTTACATCTCTCGGGCTTATCCGAGAGTGTGGCGTTGTAGGGGAGGTGTCCCCGCACGCGTGCGTATGTCAGAAGTGTCGGCAGTGTCCGCCGGCGCCGGTCCAGTGTCCACCGTTGTCTGAAAACTGCACTTTTCTGACCTCTGACCTCACTGGACGGTCCGCCACACTTTTCTTTACACCTCTCGGGCTTATCCGAGAGTCTGGCGTTGTAGGGGAGGTGTCCCCGCACGCGTGCGTATGTCAGAAGTGTCGGCAGTGTCCGCCGGCGCCGGTCCAGTGTCCACCGTTGTCTGAAAACTGCACTTTTCTGACCTCTGACCTCACTGGACGGTCCGCCACACTTTTCTTTACACCTCTCGGGCTTATCCGAGAGTGTGGCGTTGTAGGGGAGGTGTCCCCGCACGCGTGCGTATGTCAGAAGTGTCGGCAGTGTCCGCCGGCGCCGGTCCAGTGTCCATCGTTGTCTGAAAACTGCACTTTTCTGACCTCTGACCTCACTGGACGGTCCGCCACACTTTTTTTTACATCTCTCGGGCTTATCCGAGAGTGTGGCGTTGTAGGGGAGGTGTCCCCGCACGCGTGCGTATGTCAGAAGTGTCGGCAGTGTCCGCCGGCGCCGGTCCAGTGTCCACCGTTGTCTGAAAACTGCACTTTTCTGACCTCTGACCTCACTGGACGGTCCGCCACACTTTTCTTTACACCTCTCGGGCTTATCCGAGAGTCTGGCGTTGTAGGGGAGGTGTCCCCGCACGCGTGCGTATGTCAGAAGTGTCGGCAGTGTCCACCGGTGCCTGTCCAGTGTCCACTGTTGTCTGAAAACGGCACTTTTCTGACCTCTGACCTCACTGGACGGTCCACCACACTTTTTTTTACACCTCTCGGGCTTATCCGAGAGTGTGGCGTTGTAGGGGAGGTGTCCCCGCACGCGTGCGTATGTCAGAAGTGTCGGCAGTGTCCACCGGTGCCTGTCCAGTGTCCACTGTTGTCTGAAAACGGCACTTTTCTGAACTCTGACCTCACTGGACGGTCCGCCACACTTTTTTTTACACCTCTCGGGCTTATCCGAGAGTGTGGCGTTGTAGGGGAGGTGTCCCCGCACGCGTGCGTATGTCAGAAGTGTCGGCAGTGTCCGCCGGCGCCGGTCCAGTGTCCACCGTTGTCTGAAAACTGCACTTTTCTGACCTCTGACCTCACTGGACGGTCCGCCACACTTTTTTTTACATCTCTCGGGCTTATCCGAGAGTGTGGCGTTGTAGGGGAGGTGTCCCCGCACGCGTGCGTATGTCAGAAGTGTCGGCAGTGTCCGCCGGCGCCGGTCCAGTGTCCACCGTTGTCTGAAAACTGCACTTTTCTGACCTCTGACCTCACTGGACGGTCCGCCACACTTTTTTTTACATCTCTCGGGCTTATCCGAGAGTGTGGCGTTGTAGGGGAGGTGTCCCCGCACGCGTGCGTATGTCAGAAGTGTCGGCAGTGTCCGCCGGCGCCGGTCCAGTGTCCACCGTTGTCTGAAAACTGCACTTTTCTGACCTCTGACCTCACTGGACGGTCCGCCACACTTTTCTTTACACCTCTCGGGCTTATCCGAGAGTCTGGCGTTGTAGGGGAGGTGTCCCCGCACGCGTGCGTATGTCAGAAGTGTCGGCAGTGTCCGCCGGCGCCGGTCCAGTGTCCACCGTTGTCTGAAAACTGCACTTTTCTGACCTCTGACCTCACTGGACGGTCCGCCACACTTTTCTTTACACCTCTCGGGCTTATCCGAGAGTGTGGCGTTGTAGGGGAGGTGTCCCCGCACGCGTGCGTATGTCAGAAGTGTCGGCAGTGTCCGCCGGCGCCGGTCCAGTGTCCACCGTTGTCTGAAAACTGCACTTTTCTGACCTCACTGGACGGTCCGCCACACTTTTCTTTTCACCTCTCGGGCTTATCCGAGAGTTTGGCGTTGTAGGGGAGGTGTCCCCGCACGCGTGCGTATGTCAGAAGTGTCGGCAGTGTCCGCCGGCGCCGGTCCAGTGTCCATCGTTGTCTGAAAACTGCACTTTTCTGACCTCTGACCTCACTGGACGGTCCGCCACACTTTTTTTTACATCTCTCGGGCTTATCCGAGAGTGTGGCGTTGTAGGGGAGGTGTCCCCGCACGCGTGCGTATGTCAGAAGTGTCGGCAGTGTCCGCCGGCGCCGGTCCAGTGTCCACCGTTGTCTGAAAACTGCACTTTTCTGACCTCTGACCTCACTGGACGGTCCGCCACACTTTTCTTTACACCTCTCGGGCTTATCCGAGAGTGTGGCGTTGTAGGGGAGGTGTCCCCGCACGCGTGCGTATGTCAGAAGTGTCGGCAGTGTCCACCGGTGCCTGTCCAGTGTCCACTGTTGTCTGAAAACGGCACTTTTCTGACCTCTGACCTCACTGGACGGTCCACCACACTTTTTTTTACACCTCTCGGGCTTATCCGAGAGTGTGGCGTTGTAGGGGAGGTGTCCCCGCACGCGTGCGTATGTCAGAAGTGTCGGCAGTGTCCACCGGTGCCTGTCCAGTGTCCACTGTTGTCTGAAAACGGCACTTTTCTGAACTCTGACCTCACTGGACGGTCCGCCACACTTTTTTTTACACCTCTCGGGCTTATCCGAGAGTGTGGCGTTGTAGGGGAGGTGTCCCCGCACGCGTGCGTATGTCAGAAGTGTCGGCAGTGTCCGCCGGCGCCGGTCCAGTGTCCACCGTTGTCTGAAAACTGCACTTTTCTGACCTCTGACCTCACTGGACGGTCCGCCACACTTTTCTTTACATCTCTCGGGCTTATCCGAGAGTGTGGCGTTGTAGGGGAGGTGTCCCCGCACGCGTGCGTATGTCAGAAGTGTCGGCAGTGTCCGCCGGCGCCGGTCCAGTGTCCACCGTTGTCTGAAAACTGCACTTTTCTGACCTCTGACCTCACTGGACGGTCCGCCACACTTTTTTTTACATCTCTCGGGCTTATCCGAGAGTGTGGCGTTGTAGGGGAGGTGTCCCCGCACGCGTGCGTATGTCAGAAGTGTCGGCAGTGTCCGCCGGCGCCGGTCCAGTGTCCACCGTTGTCTGAAAACTGCACTTTTCTGACCTCTGACCTCACTGGACGGTCCGCCACACTTTTCTTTACACCTCTCGGGCTTATCCGAGAGTCTGGCGTTGTAGGGGAGGTGTCCCCGCACGCGTGCGTATGTCAGAAGTGTCGGCAGTGTCCGCCGGCGCCGGTCCAGTGTCCACCGTTGTCTGAAAACTGCACTTTTCTGACCTCTGACCTCACTGGACGGTCCGCCACACTTTTCTTTACACCTCTCGGGCTTATCCGAGAGTGTGGCGTTGTAGGGGAGGTGTCCCCGCACGCGTGCGTATGTCAGAAGTGTCGGCAGTGTCCGCCGGCGCCGGTCCAGTGTCCATCGTTGTCTGAAAACTGCACTTTTCTGACCTCTGACCTCACTGGACGGTCCGCCACACTTTTTTTTACATCTCTCGGGCTTATCCGAGAGTGTGGCGTTGTAGGGGAGGTGTCCCCGCACGCGTGCGTATGTCAGAAGTGTCGGCAGTGTCCGCCGGCGCCGGTCCAGTGTCCACCGTTGTCTGAAAACTGCACTTTTCTGACCTCTGACCTCACTGGACGGTCCGCCACACTTTTCTTTACACCTCTCGGGCTTATCCGAGAGTCTGGCGTTGTAGGGGAGGTGTCCCCGCACGCGTGCGTATGTCAGAAGTGTCGGCAGTGTCCACCGGTGCCTGTCCAGTGTCCACTGTTGTCTGAAAACGGCACTTTTCTGACCTCTGACCTCACTGGACGGTCCACCACACTTTTTTTTACACCTCTCGGGCTTATCCGAGAGTGTGGCGTTGTAGGGGAGGTGTCCCCGCACGCGTGCGTATGTCAGAAGTGTCGGCAGTGTCCACCGGTGCCTGTCCAGTGTCCACTGTTGTCTGAAAACGGCACTTTTCTGAACTCTGACCTCACTGGACGGTCCGCCACACTTTTTTTTACACCTCTCGGGCTTATCCGAGAGTGTGGCGTTGTAGGGGAGGTGTCCCCGCACGCGTGCGTATGTCAGAAGTGTCGGCAGTGTCCGCCGGCGCCGGTCCAGTGTCCACCGTTGTCTGAAAACTGCACTTTTCTGACCTCTGACCTCACTGGACGGTCCGCCACACTTTTTTTTACATCTCTCGGGCTTATCCGAGAGTGTGGCGTTGTAGGGGAGGTGTCCCCGCACGCGTGCGTATGTCAGAAGTGTCGGCAGTGTCCGCCGGCGCCGGTCCAGTGTCCACCGTTGTCTGAAAACTGCACTTTTCTGACCTCTGACCTCACTGGACGGTCCGCCACACTTTTTTTTACATCTCTCGGGCTTATCCGAGAGTGTGGCGTTGTAGGGGAGGTGTCCCCGCACGCGTGCGTATGTCAGAAGTGTCGGCAGTGTCCGCCGGCGCCGGTCCAGTGTCCACCGTTGTCTGAAAACTGCACTTTTCTGACCTCTGACCTCACTGGACGGTCCGCCACACTTTTCTTTACACCTCTCGGGCTTATCCGAGAGTCTGGCGTTGTAGGGGAGGTGTCCCCGCACGCGTGCGTATGTCAGAAGTGTCGGCAGTGTCCGCCGGCGCCGGTCCAGTGTCCACCGTTGTCTGAAAACTGCACTTTTCTGACCTCTGACCTCACTGGACGGTCCGCCACACTTTTCTTTACACCTCTCGGGCTTATCCGAGAGTGTGGCGTTGTAGGGGAGGTGTCCCCGCACGCGTGCGTATGTCAGAAGTGTCGGCAGTGTCCGCCGGCGCCGGTCCAGTGTCCACCGTTGTCTGAAAACTGCACTTTTCTGACCTCACTGGACGGTCCGCCACACTTTTCTTTTCACCTCTCGGGCTTATCCGAGAGTTTGGCGTTGTAGGGGAGGTGTCCCCGCACGCGTGCGTATGTCAGAAGTGTCGGCAGTGTCCGCCGGCGCCGGTCCAGTGTCCATCGTTGTCTGAAAACTGCACTTTTCTGACCTCTGACCTCACTGGACGGTCCGCCACACTTTTTTTTACATCTCTCGGGCTTATCCGAGAGTGTGGCGTTGTAGGGGAGGTGTCCCCGCACGCGTGCGTATGTCAGAAGTGTCGGCAGTGTCCGCCGGCGCCGGTCCAGTGTCCACCGTTGTCTGAAAACTGCACTTTTCTGACCTCTGACCTCACTGGACGGTCCGCCACACTTTTCTTTACACCTCTCGGGCTTATCCGAGAGTGTGGCGTTGTAGGGGAGGTGTCCCCGCACGCGTGCGTATGTCAGAAGTGTCGGCAGTGTCCGCCGGCGCCGGTCCAGTGTCCACCGTTGTCTGAAAACTGCACTTTTCTGACCTCTGACCTCACTGGACGGTCCGCCACACTTTTCTTTACACCTCTCGGGCTTATCCGAGAGTGTGGCGTTGTAGGGGAGGTGTCCCCGCACGCGTGCGTATGTCAGAAGTGTCGGCAGTGTCCACCGGTGCCTGTCCAGTGTCCACTGTTGTCTGAAAACGGCACTTTTCTGACCTCTGACCTCACTGGACGGTCCGCCACACTTTTTTTTACACCTCTCGGGCTTATCCGAGAGTGTGGCGTTGTAGGGGAGGTGTCCCCGCACGCGTGCGTATGTCAGAAGTGTCGGCAGTGTTCGCCGGTGCCGGTCCAGTGTCCACCGTTGTCTGAAAACTGCACTTTTCTGACCTCTGACCTCACTGGACGGTCCGCCACACTTTTTTTTACATCTCTCGGGCTTATCCGAGAGTGTGGCGTTGTAGGGGAGGTGTCCCCGCACGCGTGCGTATGTCAGAAGTGTCGGCAGTGTCCGCCGGCGCCGGTCCAGTGTCCACCGTTGTCTGAAAACTGCACTTTTCTGACCTCTGACCTCACTGGACGGTCCGCCACACTTTTCTTTACACCTCTCGGGCTTATCCGAGAGTCTGGCGTTGTAGGGGAGGTGTCCCCGCACGCGTGCGTATGTCAGAAGGGTCGGCAGTGTCCGCCGGCGCCGGTCCAGTGTCCACCGTTGTCTGAAAACTGCACTTTTCTGACCTCTGACCTCACTGGACGGTCCGCCACACTTTTCTTTACACCTCTCGGGCTTATCCGAGAGTGTGGCGTTGTAGGGGAGGTGTCCCCGCACGCGTGCGTATGTCAGAAGTGTCGGCAGTGTCCGCCGGCGCCGGTCCAGTGTCCACCGTTGTCTGAAAACTGCACTTTTCTGACCTCTGACCTCACTGGACGGTCCGCCACACTTTTTTTTACATCTCTCGGGCTTATCCGAGAGTGTGGCGTTGTAGGGGAGGTGTCCCCGCACGCGTGCGTATGTCAGAAGTGTCGGCAGTGTCCGCCGGCGCCGGTCCAGTGTCCACCGTTGTCTGAAAACTGCACTTTTCTGACCTCTGACCTCACTGGACGGTCCGCCACACTTTTCTTTACACCTCTCGGGCTTATCCGAGAGTGTGGCGTTGTAGGGGAGGTGTCCCCGCACGCGTGCGTATGTCAGAAGTGTCGGCAGTGTCCGCCGGCGCCGGTCCAGTGTCCACCGTTGTCTGAAAACTGCACTTTTCTGACCTCTGACCTCACTGGACGGTCCGCCACACTTTTCTTTACACCTCTCGGGCTTATCCGAGAGTCTGGCGTTGTAGGGGAGGTGTCCCCGCACGCGTGCGTATGTCAGAAGTATCGGCAGTGTCCGCCGGCGCCGGTCCAGTGTCCACTGTTGTCTGAAAACGGCACTTTTCTGACCTCTGACCTCACTGGACGGTCCGCCACACTTTTTTTTACACCTCTCGGGCTTATCCGAGAGTCTGGCGTTGTAGGGGAGGTGTCCCCGCACGCGTGCGTATGTCAGAAGTGTCGGCAGTGTCCGCCGGCGCCGGTCCAGTGTCCACCGTTGTCTGAAAACTGCACTTTTCTGACCTCTGACCTCACTGGACGGTCCGCCACACTTTTTTTTACATCTCTCGGGCTTATCCGAGAGTGTGGCGTTGTAGGGGAGGTGTCCCCGCACGCGTGCGTATGTCAGAAGTGTCGGCAGTGTCCGCCGGCGCCGGTCCAGTGTCCACCGTTGTCTGAAAACTGCACTTTTCTGACCTCTGACCTCACTGGACGGTCCGCCACACTTTTCTTTACACCTCTCGGGCTTATCCGAGAGTGTGGCGTTGTAGGGGAGGTGTCCCCGCACGCGTGCGTATGTCAGAAGTGTCGGCAGTGTCCGCCGGCGCCGGTCCAGTGTCCACCGTTGTCTGAAAACTGCACTTTTCTGACCTCACTGGACGGTCCGCCACACTTTTCTTTTCACCTCTCGGGCTTATCCGAGAGTGTGGCGTTGTAGGGGAGGTGTCCCCGCACGCGTGCGTATGTCAGAAGTGTCGGCAGTGTCCGCCGGCGCCGGTCCAGTGTCCACCGTTGTCTGAAAACTGCACTTTTCTGACCTCTGACCTCACTGGACGGTCCGCCACACTTTTCTTTACACCTCTCGGGCTTATCCGAGAGTGTGGCGTTCTAGGGGAGGTGTCCCCGCACGCGTGCGTATGTCAGAAGTGTCGGCAGTGTCCGCCGGCGCCGGTCCAGTGTCCACCGTTGTCTGAAAACTGCACTTTTCTGACCTCTGACCTCACTGGACGGTCCGCCACACTTTTCTTTACACCTCTCGGGCTTATCCGAGAGTCTGGCGTTGTAGGGGAGGTGTCCCCGCACGCGTGCGTGTGTCAGAAGTGTCGGCAGTGTCCGCCGGCGCCGGTCCAGTGTCCACCGTTGTCTGAAAACTGCACTTTTCTGACCTCTGACCTCACTGGACGGTCCGCCACACTTTTTTTTACATCTCTCGGGCTTATCCGAGAGTGTGGCGTTGTAGGGGACGTGTCCCCGCACGCGTGCGTATGTCAGAAGTGTCGGCAGTGTCCGCCGGCGCCGGTCCAGTGTCCACCGTTGTCTGAAAACTGCACTTTTCTGACCTCTGACCTCACTGGACGGTCCGCCACACTTTTCTTTACACCTCTCGGTCTTATCCGAGAGTCTGGCGTTGTAGGGGAGGTGTCCCCGCACGCGTGCGTATGTCAGAAGTGTCGGCAGTGTCCGCCGGCGCCGGTCCAGTGTCCACTGTTGTCTGAAAACAGCACTTTTCTGACCTCTGACCTCACTGGACGGTCCGCCACACTTTTTTTTACACCTCTCGGGCTTATCCGAGAGTGTGGCGTTGTAGGGGAGGTGTCCCCGCACGCGTGCGTATGTCAGAAGTGTCGGCAGTGTCCGCCGGCGCCGGTCCAGTGTCCACCGTTGTCTGAAAACTGCACTTTTCTGACCTCTGACCTCACTGGACGGTCCGCCACACTTTTTTTTACATCTCTCGGGCTTATCCGAGAGTGTGGCGTTGTAGGGGAGGTGTACCCGCACGCGTGCGTATGTCAGAAGTGTCGGCAGTGTCCGCCGGCGCCGGTCCAGTGTCCACCGTTGTCTGAAAACTGCACTTTTCTGACCTCTGACCTCACTGGACGGTCCGCCACACTTTTCTTTACACCTCTCGGGCTTATCCGAGAGTGTGGCGTTGTAGGGGAGGTGTCCCCGCACGCGTGCGTATGTCAGAAGTGTCGGCAGTGTCCGCCGGCGCCGGTCCAGTGTCCACTGTTGTCTGAAAACGGCACTTTTCTGACCTCTGACCTCACTGGACGGTCCGCCACACTTTTTTTTACACCTCTCGGGCTTATCCGAGAGTCTGGCGTTGTAGGGGAGGTGTCCCCGCACGCGTGGGTATGTCAGAAGTGTCGGCAGTGTCCGCCGGCGCCGGTCCAGTGTCCACCGTTGTCTGAAAACTGCACTTTTCTGACCTCTGACCTCACTGGACGGTCCGCCACACTTTTTTTTACATCTCTCGGGCTTATCCGAGAGTGTGGCGTTGTAGGGGAGGTGTCCCCGCACGCGTGCGTATGTCAGAAGTGTCGGCAGTGTCCGCCGGCGCCGGTCCAGTGTCCACCGTTGTCTGAAAACTGCACTTTTCTGACCTCTGACCTCACTGGACGGTCCGCCACACTTTTTTTTACACCTCTCGGGCTTATCCGAGAGTGTGGCGTTGTAGGGGAGGTGTCCCCGCACGCGTGCGTATGTCAGAAGTGTCGGCAGTGTCCGCCGGCGCCGGTCCAGTGTCCACCGTTGTCTGAAAACTGCACTTTTCTGACCTCTGACCTCACTGGACGGTCCGCCACACTTTTTTTTACATCTCTCGGGCTTATCCGAGAGTGTGGCGTTGTAGGGGAGGTGTCCCCGCACGCGTGCGTATGTCAGAAGTGTCGGCAGTGTTCGCCGGCGCCGGTCCAGTGTCCACCGTTGTCTGAAAACTGCACTTTTCTGACCTCTGACCTCACTGGACGGTCCGCCACACTTTTTTTTACATCTCTCGGGCTTATCCGAGAGTGTGGCGTTGTAGGGGAGGTGTCCCCGCACGCGTGCGTATGTCAGAAGTGTCGGCAGTGTCCGCCGGCGCCGGTCCAGTGTCCACCGTTGTCTGAAAACTGCACTTTTCTGACCTCTGACCTCACTGGACGGTCCGCCACACTTTTTTTTACATCTCTCGGGCTTATCCGAGAGTGTGGCGTTGTAGGGGAGGTGTCCCCGCACGCGTGCATATGTCAGAAGTGTCGGCAGTGTCCGCCGGCGCCGGTCCAGTGTCCACCGTTGTCTGAAAACTGCACTTTTCCGACCTCTGACCTCACTGGACGGTCCGCCACACTTTTCTTTACACCTCTCGGGCTTATCCGAGAGTCTGGCGTTGTAGGGGAGGTGTCCCCGCACGCGTGCGTATGTCAGAAGTGTCGGCAGTGTCCGCCGGCGCCGGTCCAGTGTCCACCGTTGTCTGAAAACTGCACTTTTCTGACCTCTGACCTCACTGTACGGTCCGCCACACTTTTCTTTACACCTCTCGGGCTTATCCGAGAGTGTGGCGTTGTAGGGGAGGTGTCCCCGCACGCGTGCGTATGTCAGAAGTGTCGGCAGTGTTCGCCGGCGCCGGTCCAGTGTCCACCGTTGTCTGAAAACTGCACTTTTCTGACCTCACTGGACGGTCCGCCACACTTTTTTTTACATCTCTCGGGCTTATCCGAGAGTGTGGCGTTGTAGGGGAGGTGTCCCCGCACGCGTGCGTATGTCAGAAGTGTCGGCAGTGTCCGCCGGCGCCGGTCCAGTGTCCACCGTTGTCTGAAAACTGCACTTTTCTGACCTCTGACCTCACTGGACGGTCCGCCACACTTTTCTTTACACCTCTCGGGCTTATCCGAGAGTGTGGCGTTCTAGGGGAGGTGTCCCCGCACGCGTGCGTATGTCAGAAGTGTCGGCAGTGTCCGCCGGCGCCGGTCCAGTGTCCACCGTTGTCTGAAAACTGCACTTTTCTGACCTCTGACCTCACTGGACGGTCCGCCACACTTTTCTTTACACCTCTCGGGCTTATCCGAGAGTGTGGCGTTGTAGGGGAGGTGTCCCCGCACGCGTGCGTATGTCAGAAGTGTCGGCAGTGTCCGCCGGCGCCGGTCCAGTGTCCACCGTTGTCTGAAAACTGCACTTTTCTGACCTCTGACCTCACTGGACGGTCCGCCACACTTTTTTTTACATCTCTCGGGCTTATCCGAGAGTGTGGCGTTGTAGGGGAGGTGTCCCCGCACGCGTGCGTATGTCAGAAGTGTCGGCAGTGTCCGCCGGCGCAGGTCCAGTGTCCACCGTTGTCTGAAAACTGCACTTTTCTGACCTCTGACCTCACTGGACGGTCCGCCACACTTTTCTTTACACCTCTCGGGCTTATCCGAGAGTCTGGCGTTGTAGGGGAGGTGTCCCCGCACGCGTGCGTATGTCAGAAGTGTCGGCAGTGTCCGCCGGCGCCGGTCCAGTGTCCACCGTTGTCTGAAAACTGCACTTTTCTGACCTCTGACCTCACTGTACGGTCCGCCACACTTTTCTTTACACCTCTCGGGCTTATCCGAGAGTGTGGCGTTGTAGGGGAGGTGTCCCCGCACGCGTGCGTATGTCAGAAGTGTCGGCAGTGTCCACCGGTGCCTGTCCAGTGTCCACTGTTGTCTGAAAACGGCACTTTTCTGACCTCTGACCTCACTGGACGGTCCGCCACACTTTTTTTTACACCTCTCGGGCTTATCCGAGAGTGTGGCGTTGTAGGGGAGGTGTCCCCGCACGCGTGCGTATGTCAGAAGTGTCGGCAGTGTCCGCCGGCGCCGGTCCAGTGTCCACCGTTGTCTGAAAACTGCACTTTTCTGACCTCTGACCTCACTGGACGGTCCGCCACACTTTTCTTTTCACCTCTCGGGCTTATCCGAGAGTGTGGCGTTGTAGGGGAGGTGTCCCCGCACGCGTGCGTATGTCAGAAGTGTCGGCAGTGTCCGCCGGCGCCGGTCCAGTGTCCACCGTTGTCTGAAAACTGCACTTTTCTGACCTCTGACCTCACTGGACGGTCCGCCACACTTTTCTTTACACCTCTCGGGCTTATCCGAGAGTGTGGCGTTGTAGGGGAGGTGTCCCCGCACGCGTGCGTATGTCAGAAGTGTCGGCAGTGTCCGCCGGCGCCGGTCCAGTGTCCACCGTTGTCTGAAAACTGCACTTTTCTGACCTCTGACCTCACTGGACGGTCCGCCACACTTTTTTTTACATCTCTCGGGCTTATCCGAGAGTGTGGCGTTGTAGGGGAGGTGTCCCCGCACGCGTGCGTATGTCAGAAGTGTCGGCAGTGTTCGCCGGCGCCGGTCCAGTGTCCACCGTTGTCTGAAAACTGCACTTTTCTGACCTCTGACCTCACTGGACGGTCCGCCACACTTTTTTTTACATCTCTCGGGCTTATCCGAGAGTGTGGCGTTGTAGGGGAGGTGTCCCCGCACGCGTGCGTATGTCAGAAGTGTCGGCAGTGTCCGCCGGCGCCGGTCCAGTGTCCACCGTTGTCTGAAAACTGCACTTTTCTGACCTCTGACCTCACTGGACGGTCCGCCACACTTTTCTTTACACCTCTCGGGCTTATCCGAGAGTCTGGCGTTGTAGGGGAGGTGTCCCCGCACGCGTGCGTATGTCAGAAGTGTCGGCAGTGTCCGCCGGCGCCGGTCCAGTGTCCACCGTTGTCTGAAAACTGCACTTTTCTGACCTCTGACCTCACTGTACGGTCCGCCACACTTTTCTTTACACCTCTCGGGCTTATCCGAGAGTGTGGCGTTGTAGGGGAGGTGTCCCCGCACGCGTGCGTATGTCAGAAGTGTCGGCAGTGTCCGCCGGCGCCGGTCCAGTGTCCACCGTTGTCTGAAAACTGCACTTTTCTGACCTCTGACCTCACTGGACGGTCCGCCACACTTTTCTTTTCACCTCTCGGGCTTATCCGAGAGTGTGGCGTTGTAGGGGAGGTGTCCCCGCACGCGTGCGTATGTCAGAAGTGTCGGCAGTGTCCGCCGGCGCCGGTCCAGTGTCCACCGTTGTCTGAAAACTGCACTTTTCTGACCTCTGACCTCACTGGACGGTCCGCCACACTTTTCTTTACACCTCTCGGGCTTATCCGAGAGTCTAGCGTTGTAGGGGAGGTGTCCCCGCACGCGTGCGTATGTCAGAAGTGTCGGCAGTGTCCGCCGGCGCCGGTCCAGTGTCCACCGTTGTCTGAAAACTGCACTTTTCTGACCTCTGACCTCACTGGACGGTCCGCCACACTTTTTTTTACATCTCTCGGGCTTATCCGAGAGTGTGGCGTTGTAGGGGAGGTGTCCCCGCACGCGTGCGTATGTCAGAAGTGTCGGCAGTGTCCGCCGGCGCCGGTCCAGTGTCCACCATTGTCTGAAAACTGCACTTTTCTGACCTCTGACCTCACTGGACGGTCCGCCACACTTTTTTTTACATCTCTCGGGCTTATCCGAGAGTGTGGCGTTGTAGGGGAGGTGTCCCCGCACGCGTGCGTATGTCAGAAGTGTCGGCAGTGTCCGCCGGCGCCGGTCCAGTGTCCACCGTTGTCTGAAAACTGCACTTTTCTGACCTCTGACCTCACTGGACGGTCCGCCACACTTTTCTTTACACCTCTCGGGCTTATCCGAGAGTGTGGCGTTGTAGGGGAGGTGTCCCCGCACGCGTGCGTATGTCAGAAGTGTCGGCAGTGTCCACCGGTGCCTGTCCAGTGTCCACTGTTGTCTGAAAACTGCACTTTTCTGACCTCTGACCTCACTGGACGGTCCGCCACACTTTTTTTTACACCTCTCGGGCTTATCCGAGAGTGTGGCGTTCTAGGGGAGGTGTCCCCGCACGCGTGCGTATGTCAGAAGTGTCGGCAGTGTCCGCCGGCGCCGGTCCAGTGTCCACCGTTGTCTGAAAACTGCACTTTTCTGACCTCTGACCTCACTGGACGGTCCGCCACACTTTTCTTTACACCTCTCGGGCTTATCCGAGAGTGTGGCGTTGTAGGGGAGGTGTCCCCGCACGCGTGCGTATGTCAGAAGTGTCGGCAGTGTCCACCGGTGCCTGTCCAGTGTCCACTGTTGTCTGAAAACAGCACTTTTCTGACCTCTGACCTCACTGGACGGTCCGCCACACTTTTTTTTACACCTCTCGGGCTTATCCGAGAGTGTGGCGTTGTAGGGGAGGTGTCCCCGCACGCGTGCGTATGTCAGAAGTGTCGGCAGTGTCCGCCGGCGCCGGTCCAGTGTCCACCGTTGTCTGAAAACTGCACTTTTCTGACCTCTGACCTCACTGGACGGTCCGCCACACTTTTCTTTTCACCTCTCGGGCTTATCCGAGAGTGTGGCGTTGTAGGGGAGGTGTCCCCGCACGCGTGCGTATGTCAGAAGTGTCGGCAGTGTCCGCCGGCGCCGGTCCAGTGTCCACCGTTGTCTGAAAACTGCACTTTTCTGACCTCTGACCTCACTGGACGGTCCGCCACACTTTTCTTTACACCTCTCGGGCTTATCCGAGAGTCTAGCGTTGTAGGGGAGGTGTCCCCGCACGCGTGCGTATGTCAGAAGTGTCGGCAGTGTCCGCCGGCGCCGGTCCAGTGTCCACCGTTGTCTGAAAACTGCACTTTTCTGACCTCTGACCTCACTGGACGGTCCGCCACACTTTTTTTTACATCTCTCGGGCTTATCCGAGAGTGTGGCGTTGTAGGGGAGGTGTCCCCGCACGCGTGCGTATGTCAGAAGTGTCGGCAGTGTCCGCCGGCGCCGGTCCAGTGTCCACCATTGTCTGAAAACTGCACTTTTCTGACCTCTGACCTCACTGGACGGTCCGCCACACTTTTTTTTACATCTCTCGGGCTTATCCGAGAGTGTGGCGTTGTAGGGGAGGTGTCCCCGCACGCGTGCGTATGTCAGAAGTGTCGGCAGTGTCCGCCGGCGCCGGTCCAGTGTCCACCGTTGTCTGAAAACTGCACTTTTCTGACCTCTGACCTCACTGGACGGTCCGCCACACTTTTCTTTACACCTCTCGGGCTTATCCGAGAGTGTGGCGTTGTAGGGGAGGTGTCCCCGCACGCGTGCGTATGTCAGAAGTGTCGGCAGTGTCCACCGGTGCCTGTCCAGTGTCCACTGTTGTCTGAAAACTGCACTTTTCTGACCTCTGACCTCACTGGGCGGTCCGCCACACTTTTTTTTACACCTCTCGGGCTTATCCGAGAGTGTGGCGTTCTAGGGGAGGTGTCCCCGCACGCGTGCGTATGTCAGAAGTGTCGGCAGTGTCCGCCGGCGCCGGTCCAGTGTCCACCGTTGTCTGAAAACTGCACTTTTCTGACCTCTGACCTCACTGGACGGTCCGCCACACTTTTCTTTACACCTCTCGGGCTTATCCGAGAGTGTGGCGTTGTAGGGGAGGTGTCCCCGCACGCGTGCGTATGTCAGAAGTGTCGGCAGTGTCCACCGGTGCCTGTCCAGTGTCCACTGTTGTCTGAAAACAGCACTTTTCTGACCTCTGACCTCACTGGACGGTCCGCCACACTTTTTTTTACACCTCTCGGGCTTATCCGAGAGTGTGGCGTTGTAGGGGAGGTGTCCCCGCACGCGTGCGTATGTCAGAAGTGTCGGCAGTGTCCGCCGGCGCCGGTCCAGTGTCCACCGTTGTCTGAAAACTGCACTTTTCTGACCTCTGACCTCACTGGACGGTCCGCCACACTTTTCTTTTCACCTCTCGGGCTTATCCGAGAGTGTGGCGTTGTAGGGGAGGTGTCCCCGCACGCGTGCGTATGTCAGAAGTGTCGGCAGTGTCCGCCGGCGCCGGTCCAGTGTCCACCGTTGTCTGAAAACTGCACTTTTCTGACCTCTGACCTCACTGGACGGTCCGCCACACTTTTCTTTACACCTCTCGGGCTTATCCGAGAGTGTGGCGTTGTAGGGGAGGTGTCCCCGCACGCGTGCGTATGTCAGAAGTGTCGGCAGTGTCCGCCGGCGCCGGTCCAGTGTCCACCGTTGTCTGAAAACTGCACTTTTCTGACCTCTGACCTCACTGGACGGTCCGCCACACTTTTTTTTACATCTCTCGGGCTTATCCGAGAGTGTGGCGTTGTAGGGGAGGTGTCCCCGCACGCGTGCGTATGTCAGAAGTGTCGGCAGTGTCCGCCGGCGCCGGTCCAGTGTCCACCGTTGTCTGAAAACTGCACTTTTCTGACCTCTGACCTCACTGGACGGTCCGCCACACTTTTTTTTACATCTCTCGGGCTTATCCGAGAGTGTGGCGTTGTAGGGGAGGTGTCCCCGCACGCGTGCGTATGTCAGAAGTGTCGGCAGTGTCCGCCGGCGCCGGTCCAGTGTCCACCGTTGTCTGAAAACTGCACTTTTCTGACCTCTGACCTCACTGGACGGTCCGCCACACTTTTCTTTACACCTCTCGGGCTTATCCGAGAGTCTGGCGTTGTAGGGGAGGTGTCCCCGCACGCGTGCGTATGTCAGAAGTGTCGGCAGTGTCCGCCGGCGCCGGTCCAGTGTCCACCGTTGTCTGAAAACTGCACTTTTCTGACCTCTGACCTCACTGTACGGTCCGCCACACTTTTCTTTACACCTCTCGGGCTTATCCGAGAGTGTGGCGTTGTAGGGGAGGTGTCCCCGCACGCGTGCGTATGTCAGAAGTGTCGGCAGTGTCCGCCGGCGCCGGTCCAGTGTCCACCGTTGTCTGAAAACTGCACTTTTCTGACCTCTGACCTCACTGGACGGTCCGCCACACTTTTCTTTACACCTCTCGGGCTTATCCGAGAGTGTGGCGTTGTAGGGGAGGTGTCCCCGCACGCGTGCGTATGTCAGAAGTGTCGGCAGTGTCCACCGGTGCCTGTCCAGTGTCCACTGTTGTCTGAAAACAGCACTTTTCTGACCTCTGACCTCACTGGACGGTCCGCCACACTTTTTTTTACACCTCTCGGGCTTATCCGAGAGTGTGGCGTTGTAGGGGAGGTGTCCCCGCACGCGTGCGTATGTCAGAAGTGTCGGCAGTGTCCGCCGGCGCCGGTCCAGTGTCCACCGTTGTCTGAAAACTGCACTTTTCTGACCTCTGACCTCACTGGACGGTCCGCCACACTTTTCTTTTCACCTCTCGGGCTTATCCGAGAGTGTGGCGTTGTAGGGGAGGTGTCCCCGCACGCGTGCGTATGTCAGAAGTGTCGGCAGTGTCCGCCGGCGCCGGTCCAGTGTCCACCGTTGTCTGAAAACTGCACTTTTCTGACCTCTGACCTCACTGGACGGTCCGCCACACTTTTCTTTACACCTCTCGGGCTTATCCGAGAGTGTGGCGTTGTAGGGGAGGTGTCCCCGCACGCGTGCGTATGTCAGAAGTGTCGGCAGTGTCCGCCGGCGCCGGTCCAGTGTCCACCGTTGTCTGAAAACTGCACTTTTCTGACCTCTGACCTCACTGGACGGTCCGCCACACTTTTTTTTACATCTCTCGGGCTTATCCGAGAGTGTGGCGTTGTAGGGGAGGTGTCCCCGCACGCGTGCGTATGTCAGAAGTGTCGGCAGTGTCCGCCGGCGCCGGTCCAGTGTCCACCGTTGTCTGAAAACTGCACTTTTCTGACCTCTGACCTCACTGGACGGTCCGCCACACTTTTTTTTACATCTCTCGGGCTTATCCGAGAGTGTGGCGTTGTAGGGGAGGTGTCCCCGCACGCGTGCGTATGTCAGAAGTGTCGGCAGTGTCCGCCGGCGCCGGTCCAGTGTCCACCGTTGTCTGAAAACTGCACTTTTCTGACCTCTGACCTCACTGGACGGTCCGCCACACTTTTCTTTACACCTCTCGGGCTTATCCGAGAGTCTGGCGTTGTAGGGGAGGTGTCCCCGCACGCGTGCGTATGTCAGAAGTGTCGGCAGTGTCCGCCGGCGCCGGTCCAGTGTCCACCGTTGTCTGAAAACTGCACTTTTCTGACCTCTGACCTCACTGTACGGTCCGCCACACTTTTCTTTACACCTCTCGGGCTTATCCGAGAGTGTGGCGTTGTAGGGGAGGTGTCCCCGCACGCGTGCGTATGTCAGAAGTGTCGGCAGTGTCCGCCGGCGCCGGTCCAGTGTCCACCGTTGTCTGAAAACTGCACTTTTCTGACCTCTGACCTCACTGGACGGTCCGCCACACTTTTCTTTACACCTCTCGGGCTTATCCGAGAGTGTGGCGTTGTAGGGGAGGTGTCCCCGCACGCGTGCGTATGTCAGAAGTGTCGGCAGTGTCCACCGGTGCCTGTCCAGTGTCCACTGTTGTCTGAAAACAGCACTTTTCTGACCTCTGACCTCACTGGACGGTCCGCCACACTTTTTTTTACACCTCTCGGGCTTATCCGAGAGTGTGGCGTTGTAGGGGAGGTGTCCCCGCACGCGTGCGTATGTCAGAAGTGTCGGCAGTGTCCGCCGGCGCCGGTTCAGTGTCCACCGTTGTCTGAAAACTGCACTTTTCTGACCTTTGACCTCACTGGACGGTCCGCCACACTTTTCTTTTCACCTCTCGGGCTTATCCGAGAGTGTGGCGTTGTAGGGGAGGTGTCCCCGCACGCGTGCGTATGTCAGAAGTGTTGGCAGTGTCCGCCGGCGCCGGTCCAGTGTCCACCGTTGTCTGAAAACTGCACTTTTCTGACCTCTGACCTCACTGGACGGTCCGCCACACTTTTCTTTACACCTCTCGGGCTTATCCGAGAGTGTGGCGTTGTAGGGGAGGTGTCCCCGCACGCGTGCGTATGTCAGAAGTGTCGGCAGTGTCCGCCGGCGCCGGTCCAGTGTCCACCGTTGTCTGAAAACTGCACTTTTCTGACCTCTGACCTCACTGGACGGTCCGCCACACTTTTTTTTACATCTCTCGGGCTTATCCGAGAGTGTGGCGTTGTAGGGGAGGCGTCCCCGCACGCGTGCGTATGTCAGAAGTGTCGGCAGTGTCCGCCGGCGCCGGTCCAGTGTCCACCGTTGTCTGAAAACTGCACTTTTCTGACCTCTGACCTCACTGGACGGTCCGCCACACTTTTTTTTACATCTCTCGGGCTTATCCGAGAGTGTGGCGTTGTAGGGGAGGTGTCCCCGCACGCGTGCGTATGTCAGAAGTGTCGGCAGTGTCCGCCGGCGCCGGTCCAGTGTCCACCGTTGTCTGAAAACTGCACTTTTCTGACCTCTGACCTCACTGGACGGTCCGCCACACTTTTCTTTACACCTCTCGGGCTTATCCGAGAGTCTGGCGTTGTAGGGGAGGTGTCCCCGCACGCGTGCGTATGTCAGAAGTGTCGGCAGTGTCCGCCGGTGCCGGTCCAGTGTCCACCGTTGTCTGAAAACTGCACTTTTCTGACCTCTGACCTCACTGTACATCTCTCGGGCTTATCCGAGAGTGTGGCGTTGTAGGGGAGGTGTCCCCGCACGCGTGCGTATGTCAGAAGTGTCGGCAGTGTCCGCCGGCGCCGGTCCAGTGTCCACCGTTGTCTGAAAACTGCACTTTTCTGACCTCTGACCTCACTGGACGGTCCGCCACACTTTTCTTTACACCTCTCGGGCTTATCCGAGAGTCTGGCGTTGTAGGGGAGGTGTCCCCGCACGCGTGCGTATGTCAGAAGTGTCGGCAGTGTCCGCCGGCGCCGGTCCAGTGTCCACCGTTGTCTGAAAACTGCACTTTTCTGACCTCTGACCTCACTGTACGGTCCGCCACACTTTTCTTTACACCTCTCGGGCTTATCCGAGAGTGTGGCGTTGTAGGGGAGGTGTCCCCGCACGCGTGCGTATGTCAGAAGTGTCGGCAGTGTCCGCCGGCGCCGGTCCAGTGTCCACCGTTGTCTGAAAACTGCACTTTTCTGACCTCTGACCTCACTGGACGGTCCGCCACACTTTTCTTTACACCTCTCGGGCTTATCAGAGAGTGTGGCGTTGTAGGGGAGGTGTCCCCGCACGCGTGCGTATGTCAGAAGTGTCGGCAGTGTCCACCGGTGCCTGTCCAGTGTCCACTGTTGTCTGAAAACAGCACTTTTCTGACCTCTGACCTCACTGGACGGTCCGCCACACTTTTTTTTACACCTCTCGGGCTTATCCGAGAGTGTGGCGTTGTAGGGGAGGTGTCCCCGCACGCGTGCGTATGTCAGAAGTGTCGGCAGTGTCCGCCGGCGCCGGTCCAGTGTCCACCGTTGTCTGAAAACTGCACTTTTCTGACCTTTGACCTCACTGGACGGTCCGCCACACTTTTCTTTTCACCTCTCGGGCTTATCCGAGAGTGTGGCGTTGTAGGGGAGGTGTCCCCGCACGCGTGCGTATGTCAGAAGTGTCGGCAGTGTCCGCCGGCGCCGGTCCAGTGTCCACCGTTGTCTGAAAACTGCACTTTTCTGACCTCTGACCTCACTGGACGGTCCGCCACACTTTTCTTTACACCTCTCGGGCTTATCCGAGAGTCTGGCGTTGTAGGGGAGGTGTCCCCGCACGCGTGCGTATGTCAGAAGTGTCGGCAGTGTCCGCCGGCGCCGGTCCAGTGTCCACCGTTGTCTGAAAACTGCACTTTTCTGACCTCTGACCTCACTGTACGGTCCGCCACACTTTTCTTTACACCTCTCGGGCTTATCCGAGAGTGTGGCGTTGTAGGGGAGGTGTCCCCGCACGCGTGCGTATGTCAGAAGTGTCGGCAGTGTCCGCCGGCGCCGGTCCAGTGTCCACCGTTGTCTGAAAACTGCACTTTTCTGACCTCTGACCTCACTGGACGGTCCGCCACACTTTTCTTTTCACCTCTCGGGCTTATCCGAGAGTGTGGCGTTGTAGGGGAGGTGTCCCCGCACGCGTGCGTATGTCAGAAGTGTCGGCAGTGTCCGCCGGCGCCGGTCCAGTGTCCACCGTTGTCTGAAAACTGCACTTTTCTGACCTCTGACCTCACTGGACGGTCCGCCACACTTTTCTTTACACCTCTCGGGCTTATCCGAGAGTGTGGCGTTCTAGGGGAGGTGTCCCCGCACGCGTGCGTATGTCAGAAGTGTCGGCAGTGTCCGCCGGCGCCGGTCCAGTGTCCACCGTTGTCTGAAAACTGCACTTTTCTGACCTCTGACCTCACTGGACGGTCCGCCACACTTTTCTTTACACCTCTCGGGCTTATCCGAGAGTGTGGCATTGTAGGGGAGGTGTCCCCGCACGCGTGCGTATGTCAGAAGTGTCGGCAGTGTCCGCCGGCGCCGGTCCAGTGTCCACCGTTGTCTGAAAACTGCACTTTTCTGACCTCTGACCTCACTGGACGGTCCGCCACACTTTTTTTTACATCTCTCGGGCTTATCCGAGAGTGTGGCGTTGTAGGGGAGGTGTCCCCGCACGCGTGCGTATGTCAGAAGTGTCGGCAGTGTCCGCCGGCGCAGGTCCAGTGTCCACCGTTGTCTGAAAACTGCACTTTTCTGACCTCTGACCTCACTGGACGGTCCGCCACACTTTTCTTTACACCTCTCGGGCTTATCCGAGAGTCTGGCGTTGTAGGGGAGGTGTCCCCGCACGCGTGCGTATGTCAGAAGTGTCGGCAGTGTCCGCCGGCGCCGGTCCAGTGTCCACCGTTGTCTGAAAACTGCACTTTTCTGACCTCTGACCTCACTGTACGGTCCGCCACACTTTTCTTTACACCTCTCGGGCTTATCCGAGAGTGTGGCGTTGTAGGGGAGGTGTCCCCGCACGCGTGCGTATGTCAGAAGTGTCGGCAGTGTCCACCGGTGCCTGTCCAGTGTCCACTGTTGTCTGAAAACGGCACTTTTCTGACCTCTGACCTCACTGGACGGTCCGCCACACTTTTTTTTACACCTCTCGGGCTTATCCGAGAGTGTGGCGTTGTAGGGGAGGTGTCCCCGCACGCGTGCGTATGTCAGAAGTGTCGGCAGTGTCCGCCGGCGCCGGTCCAGTGTCCACCGTTGTCTGAAAACTGCACTTTTCTGACCTCTGACCTCACTGGACGGTCCGCCACACTTTTCTTTTCACCTCTCGGGCTTATCCGAGAGTGTGGCGTTGTAGGGGAGGTGTCCCCGCACGCGTGCGTATGTCAGAAGTGTCGGCAGTGTCCGCCGGCGCCGGTCCAGTGTCCACCGTTGTCTGAAAACTGCACTTTTCTGACCTCTGACCTCACTGGACGGTCCGCCACACTTTTCTTTACACCTCTCGGGCTTATCCGAGAGTGTGGCGTTGTAGGGGAGGTGTCCCCGCACGCGTGCGTATGTCAGAAGTGTCGGCAGTGTCCGCCGGCGCCGGTCCAGTGTCCACCGTTGTCTGAAAACTGCACTTTTCTGACCTCTGACCTCACTGGACGGTCCGCCACACTTTTTTTTACATCTCTCGGGCTTATCCGAGAGTGTGGCGTTGTAGGGGAGGTGTCCCCGCACGCGTGCGTATGTCAGAAGTGTCGGCAGTGTTCGCCGGCGCCGGTCCAGTGTCCACCGTTGTCTGAAAACTACACTTTTCTGACCTCTGACCTCACTGGACGGTCCGCCACACTTTTTTTTACATCTCTCGGGCTTATCCGAGAGTGTGGCGTTGTAGGGGAGGTGTCCCCGCACGCGTGCGTATGTCAGAAGTGTCGGCAGTGTCCGCCGGCGCCGGTCCAGTGTCCACCGTTGTCTGAAAACTGCACTTTTCTGACCTCTGACCTCACTGGACGGTCCGCCACACTTTTCTTTACACCGCTCGGGCTTATCCGAGAGTCTGGCGTTGTAGGGGAGGTGTCCCCGCACGCGTGCGTATGTCAGAAGTGTCGGCAGTGTCCGCCGGCGCCGGTCCAGTGTCCACCGTTGTCTGAAAACTGCACTTTTCTGACCTCTGACCTCACTGTACGGTCCGCCACACTTTTCTTTACACCTCTCGGGCTTATCCGAGAGTGTGGCGTTGTAGGGGAGGTGTCCCCGCACGCGTGCGTATGTCAGAAGTGTCGGCAGTGTCCGCCGGCGCCGGTCCAGTGTCCACCGTTGTCTGAAAACTGCACTTTTCTGACCTCTGACCTCACTGGACGGTCCGCCACACTTTTCTTTTCACCTCTCGGGCTTATCCGAGAGTGTGGCGTTGTAGGGGAGGTGTCCCCGCACGCGTGCGTATGTCAGAAGTGTCGGCAGTGTCCGCCGGCGCCGGTCCAGTGTCCACCGTTGTCTGAAAACTGCACTTTTCTGACCTCTGACCTCACTGGACGGTCCGCCACACTTTTCTTTACACCTCTCGGGCTTATCCGAGAGTCTAGCGTTGTAGGGGAGGTGTCCCCGCACGCGTGCGTATGTCAGAAGTGTCGGCAGTGTCCGCCGGCGCCGGTCCAGTGTCCACCGTTGTCTGAAAACTGCACTTTTCTGACCTCTGACCTCACTGGACGGTCCGCCACACTTTTTTTTACATCTCTCGGGCTTATCCGAGAGTGTGGCGTTGTAGGGGAGGTGTCCCCGCACGCGTGCGTATGTCAGAAGTGTCGGCAGTGTCCGCCGGCGCCGGTCCAGTGTCCACCGTTGTCTGAAAACTGCACTTTTCTGACCTCTGACCTCACTGGACGGTCCGCCACACTTTTTTTTACATCTCTCGGGCTTATCCGAGAGTGTGGCGTTGTAGGGGAGGTGTCCCCGCACGCGTGCGTATGTCAGAAGTGTCGGCAGTGTCCGCCGGCGCCGGTCCAGTGTCCACCGTTGTCTGAAAACTGCACTTTTCTGACCTCTGACCTCACTGGACGGTCCGCCACACTTTTTTTTACATCTCTCGGGCTTATCCGAGAGTGTGGCGTTGTAGGGGAGGTGTCCCCGCACGCGTGCGTATGTCAGAAGTGTCGGCAGTGTCCGCCGGCGCCGGTCCAGTGTCCACCGTTGTCTGAAAACTGCACTTTTCTGACCTCTGACCTCACTGGACGGTCCGCCACACTTTTCTTTACACCTCTCGGGCTTATCCGAGAGTCTGGCGTTGTAGGGGAGGTGTCCCCGCACGCGTGCGTATGTCAGAAGTGTCGGCAGTGTCCGCCGGCGCCGGTCCAGTGTCCACCGTTGTCTGAAAACTGCACTTTTCTGACCTCTGACCTCACTGGACGGTCCGCCACACTTTTCTTTACACCTCTCGGGCTTATCCGAGAGTGTGGCGTTGTAGGGGAGGTGTCCCCGCACGCGTGCGTATGTCAGAAGTGTCGGCAGTGTCCGCCGGCGCCGGTCCAGTGTCCACCGTTGTCTGAAAACTGCACTTTTCTGACCTCTGACCTCACTGGACGGTCCGCCACACTTTTTTTTACATCTCTCGGGCTTATCCGAGAGTGTGGCGTTGTAGGGGAGGTGTCCCCGCACGCGTGCGTATGTCAGAAGTGTCGGCAGTGTCCGCCGGCGCCGGTCCAGTGTCCACCGTTGTCTGAAAACTGCACTTTTCTGACCTCTGACCTCACTGGACGGTCCGCCACACTTTTTTTTACATCTCTCGGGCTTATCCGAGAGTGTGGCGTTGTAGGGGAGGTGTCCCCGCACGCGTGCGTATGTCAGAAGTGTCGGCAGTGTCCGCCGGCGCAGGTCCAGTGTCCACCGTTGTCTGAAAACTGCACTTTTCTGACCTCTGACCTCACTGGACGGTCCGCCACACTTTTCTTTACACCTCTCGGGCTTATCCGAGAGTCTGGCGTTGTAGGGGAGGTGTCCCCGCACGCGTGCGTATGTCAGAAGTGTCGGCAGTGTCCGCCGGCGCCGGTCCAGTGTCCACCGTTGTCTGAAAACTGCACTTTTCTGACCTCTGACCTCACTGTACGGTCCGCCACACTTTTCTTTACACCTCTCGGGCTTATCCGAGAGTGTGGCGTTGTAGGGGAGGTGTCCCCGCACGCGTGCGTATGTCAGAAGTGTCGGCAGTGTCCACCGGTGCCTGTCCAGTGTCCACTGTTGTCTGAAAACGGCACTTTTCTGACCTCTGACCTCACTGGACGGTCCGCCACACTTTTTTTTACACCTCTCGGGCTTATCCGAGAGTGTGGCGTTGTAGGGGAGGTGTCCCCGCACGCGTGCGTATGTCAGAAGTGTCGGCAGTGTCCGCCGGCGCCGGTCCAGTGTCCACCGTTGTCTGAAAACTGCACTTTTCTGACCTCTGACCTCACTGGACGGTCCGCCACACTTTTCTTTTCACCTCTCGGGCTTATCCGAGAGTGTGGCGTTGTAGGGGAGGTGTCCCCGCACGCGTGCGTATGTCAGAAGTGTCGGCAGTGTCCGCCGGCGCCGGTCCAGTGTCCACCGTTGTCTGAAAACTGCACTTTTCTGACCTCTGACCTCACTGGACGGTCCGCCACACTTTTCTTTTCACCTCTCGGGCTTATCCGAGAGTGTGGCGTTGTAGGGGAGGTGTCCCCGCACGCGTGCGTATGTCAGAAGTGTCGGCAGTGTCCGCCGGCGCCGGTCCAGTGTCCACCGTTGTCTGAAAACTGCACTTTTCTGACCTCTGACCTCACTGGACGGTCCGCCACACTTTTTTTTACATCTCTCGGGCTTATCCGAGAGTGTGGCATTATAGGGGAGGTGTCCCCGCACGCGTGCGTATGTCAGAAGTGTCGGCAGTGTTCGCCGGCGCCGGTCCAGTGTCCACCGTTGTCTGAAAACTACACTTTTCTGACCTCTGACCTCACTGGACGGTCCGCCACACTTTTTTTTACATCTCTCGGGCTTATCCGAGAGTGTGGCGTTGTAGGGGAGGTGTCCCCGCATGCGTGCGTATGTCAGAAGTGTCGGCAGTGTCCGCCGGCGCCGGTCCAGTGTCCACCGTTGTCTGAAAACTGCACTTTTCTGACCTCTGACCTCACTGTACGGTCCGCCACACTTTTCTTTACACCTCTCGGGCTTATCCGAGAGTGTGGCGTTGTAGGGGAGGTGTCCCCGCACGCGTGCGTATGTCAGAAGTGTCGGCAGTGTCCGCCGGCGCCGGTCCAGTGTCCACCGTTGTCTGAAAACTGCACTTTTCTGACCTCTGACCTCACTGGACGGTCCGCCACACTTTTCTTTTCACCTCTCGGGCTTATCCGAGAGTGTGGCGTTGTAGGGGAGGTGTCCCCGCACGCGTGCGTATGTCAGAAGTGTCGGCAGTGTCCGCCGGCGCCGGTCCAGTGTCCACCGTTGTCTGAAAACTGCACTTTTCTGACCTCTGACCTCACTGGACGGTCCGCCACACTTTTCTTTACACCTCTCGGGCTTATCCGAGAGTCTAGCGTTGTAGGGGAGGTGTCCCCGCACGCGTGCGTATGTCAGAAGTGTCGGCAGTGTCCGCCGGCGCCGGTCCAGTGTCCACCGTTGTCTGAAAACTGCACTTTTCTGACCTCTGACCTCACTGGACGGTCCGCCACACTTTTTTTTACATCTCTCGGGCTTATCCGAGAGTGTGGCGTTGTAGGGGAGGTGTCCCCGCACGCGTGCGTATGTCAGAAGTGTCGGCAGTGTCCGCCGGCGCCGGTCCAGTGTCCACCGTTGTCTGAAAACTGCACTTTTCTGACCTCTGACCTCACTGGACGGTCCGCCACACTTTTCTTTACACCTCTCGGGCTTATCCGAGAGTCTGGCGTTGTAGGGGAGGTGTCCCCGCACGCGTGCGTATGTCAGAAGTGTCGGCAGTGTCCGCCGGCGCCGGTCCAGTGTCCACCGTTGTCTGAAAACTGCACTTTTCTGACCTCTGACCTCACTGGACGGTCCGCCACACTTTTCTTTTCACCTCTCGGGCTTATCCGAGAGTGTGGCGTTGTAGGGGAGGTGTCCCCGCACGCGTGCGTATGTCAGAAGTGTCGGCAGTGTCCACCGGTGCCTGTCCAGTGTCCACTGTTGTCTGAAAACTGCACTTTTCTGACCTCTGACCTCACTGGACGGTCCGCCACACTTTTTTTTACACCTCTCGGGCTTATCCGAGAGTGTGGCGTTCTAGGGGAGGTGTCCCCGCACGCGTGCGTATGTCAGAAGTGTCGGCAGTGTCCGCCGGCGCCGGTCCAGTGTCCACCGTTGTCTGAAAACTGCACTTTTCTGACCTCTGACCTCACTGGACGGTCCGCCACACTTTTCTTTTCACCTCTCGGGCTTATCCGAGAGTGTGGCGTTGTAGGGGAGGTGTCCCCGCACGCGTGCGTATGTCAGAAGTGTCGGCAGTGTCCACCGGTGCCTGTCCAGTGTCCACTGTTGTCTGAAAACTGCACTTTTCTGACCTCTGACCTCACTGGACGGTCCGCCACACTTTTTTTTACACCTCTCGGGCTTATCCGAGAGTGTGGCGTTCTAGGGGAGGTGTCCCCGCACGCGTGCGTATGTCAGAAGTGTCGGCAGTGTCCGCCGGCGCCGGTCCAGTGTCCACCGTTGTCTGAAAACTGCACTTTTCTGACCTCTGACCTCACTGGACGGTCCGCCACACTTTTCTTTACACCTCTCGGGCTTATCCGAGAGTGTGGCGTTGTAGGGGAGGTGTCCCCGCACGCGTGCGTATGTCAGAAGTGTCGGCAGTGTCCGCCGGCGCCGGTCCAGTGTCCACCGTTGTCTGAAAACTGCACTTTTCTGACCTCTGACCTCACTGGACGGTCCGCCACACTTTTTTTTACATCTCTCGGGCTTATCCGAGAGTGTGGCGTTGTAGGGGAGGTGTCCCCGCACGCGTGCGTATGTCAGAAGTGTCGGCAGTGTCCGCCGGCGCCGGTCCAGTGTCCACCGTTGTCTGAAAACTGCACTTTTCTGACCTCTGACCTCACTGGACGGTCCGCCACACTTTTTTTTACATCTCTCGGGCTTATCCGAGAGTGTGGCGTTGTAGGGGAGGTGTCCCCGCACGCGTGCGTATGTCAGAAGTGTCGGCAGTGTCCGCCGGCGCCGGTCCAGTGTCCACCGTTGTCTGAAAACTGCACTTTTCTGACCTCTGACCTCACTGGACGGTCCGCCACACTTTTCTTTACACCTCTCGGGCTTATCCGAGAGTCTGGCGTTGTAGGGGAGGTGTCCCCGCACGCGTGCGTATGTCAGAAGTGTCGGCAGTGTCCGCCGGCGCCGGTCCAGTGTCCACCGTTGTCTGAAAACTGCACTTTTCTGACCTCTGACCTCACTGTACGGTCCGCCACACTTTTCTTTACACCTCTCGGGCTTATCCGAGAGTGTGGCGTTGTAGGGGAGGTGTCCCCGCACGCGTGCGTATGTCAGAAGTGTCGGCAGTGTCCGCCGGCGCCGGTCCAGTGTCCACCGTTGTCTGAAAACTGCACTTTTCTGACCTCTGACCTCACTGGACGGTCCGCCACACTTTTCTTTACACCTCTCGGGCTTATCCGAGAGTGTGGCGTTGTAGGGGAGGTGTCCCCGCACGCGTGCGTATGTCAGAAGTGTCGGCAGTGTCCACCGGTGCCTGTCCAGTGTCCACTGTTGTCTGAAAACAGCACTTTTCTGACCTCTGACCTCACTGGACGGTCCGCCACACTTTTTTTTACACCTCTCGGGCTTATCCGAGAGTGTGGCGTTGTAGGGGAGGTGTCCCCGCACGCGTGCGTATGTCAGAAGTGTCGGCAGTGTCCGCCGGCGCCGGTTCAGTGTCCACCGTTGTCTGAAAACTGCACTTTTCTGACCTTTGACCTCACTGGACGGTCCGCCACACTTTTCTTTTCACCTCTCGGGCTTATCCGAGAGTGTGGCGTTGTAGGGGAGGTGTCCCCGCACGCGTGCGTATGTCAGAAGTGTTGGCAGTGTCCGCCGGCGCCGGTCCAGTGTCCACCGTTGTCTGAAAACTGCACTTTTCTGACCTCTGACCTCACTGGACGGTCCGCCACACTTTTCTTTACACCTCTCGGGCTTATCCGAGAGTGTGGCGTTGTAGGGGAGGTGTCCCCGCACGCGTGCGTATGTCAGAAGTGTCGGCAGTGTCCGCCGGCGCCGGTCCAGTGTCCACCGTTGTCTGAAAACTGCACTTTTCTGACCTCTGACCTCACTGGACGGTCCGCCACACTTTTTTTTACATCTCTCGGGCTTATCCGAGAGTGTGGCGTTGTAGGGGAGGCGTCCCCGCACGCGTGCGTATGTCAGAAGTGTCGGCAGTGTCCGCCGGCGCCGGTCCAGTGTCCACCGTTGTCTGAAAACTGCACTTTTCTGACCTCTGACCTCACTGGACGGTCCGCCACACTTTTTTTTACATCTCTCGGGCTTATCCGAGAGTGTGGCGTTGTAGGGGAGGTGTCCCCGCACGCGTGCGTATGTCAGAAGTGTCGGCAGTGTCCGCCGGCGCCGGTCCAGTGTCCACCGTTGTCTGAAAACTGCACTTTTCTGACCTCTGACCTCACTGGACGGTCCGCCACACTTTTCTTTACACCTCTCGGGCTTATCCGAGAGTCTGGCGTTGTAGGGGAGGTGTCCCCGCACGCGTGCGTATGTCAGAAGTGTCGGCAGTGTCCGCCGGTGCCGGTCCAGTGTCCACCGTTGTCTGAAAACTGCACTTTTCTGACCTCTGACCTCACTGTACGGTCCGCCACACTTTTCTTTACACCTCTCGGGCTTATCCGAGAGTGTGGCGTTGTAGGGGAGGTGTCCCCGCACGCGTGCGTATGTCAGAAGTGTCGGCAGTGTCCGCCGGCGCCGGTCCAGTGTCCACCGTTGTCTGAAAACTGCACTTTTCTGACCTCTGACCTCACTGGACGGTCCGCCACACTTTTCTTTTCACCTCTCGGGCTTATCCGAGAGTGTGGCGTTGTAGGGGAGGTGTCCCCGCACGCGTGCGTATGTCAGAAGTGTCGGCAGTGTCCGCCGGCGCCGGTCCAGTGTCCACCGTTGTCTGAAAACTGCACTTTTCTGACCTCTGACCTCACTGGACGGTCCGCCACACTTTTCTTTACACCTCTCGGGCTTATCCGAGAGTGTGGCGTTGTAGGGGAGGTGTCCCCGCACGCGTGCGTATGTCAGAAGTGTCGGCAGTGTCCGCCGGCGCCGGTCCAGTGTCCACCGTTGTCTGAAAACTGCACTTTTCTGACCTCTGACCTCACTGGACGGTCCGCCACACTTTTTTTTACATCTCTCGGGCTTATCCGAGAGTGTGGCGTTGTAGGGGAGGTGTCCCCGCACGCGTGCGTATGTCAGAAGTGTCGGCAGTGTCCGCCGGCGCCGGTCCAGTGTCCACCGTTGTCTGAAAACTGCACTTTTCTGACCTCTGACCTCACTGGACGGTCCGCCACCTTTTTTTTACATCTCTCGGGCTTATCCGAGAGTGTGGCGTTGTAGGGGAGGTGTCCCCGCACGCGTGCGTATGTCAGAAGTGTCGGCAGTGTCCGCCGGCGCCGGTCCAGTGTCCACCGTTGTCTGAAAACTGCACTTTTCTGACCTCTGACCTCACTGGACGGTCCGCCACACTTTTCTTTACACCTCTCGGGCTTATCCGAGAGTCTGGCGTTGTAGGGGAGGTGTCCCCGCACGCGTGCGTATGTCAGAAGTGTCGGCAGTGTCCGCCGGCGCCGGTCCAGTGTCCACCGTTGTCTGAAAACTGCACTTTTCTGACCTCTGACCTCACTGTACGGTCCGCCACACTTTTCTTTACACCTCTCGGGCTTATCCGAGAGTGTGGCGTTGTAGGGGAGGTGTCCCCGCACGCGTGCGTATGTCAGAAGTGTCGGCAGTGTCCGCCGGCGCCGGTCCAGTGTCCACCGTTGTCTGAAAACTGCACTTTTCTGACCTCTGACCTCACTGGACGGTCCGCCACACTTTTCTTTACACCTCTCGGGCTTATCAGAGAGTGTGGCGTTGTAGGGGAGGTGTCCCCGCACGCGTGCGTATGTCAGAAGTGTCGGCAGTGTCCACCGGTGCCTGTCCAGTGTCCACTGTTGTCTGAAAACAGCACTTTTCTGACCTCTGACCTCACTGGACGGTCCGCCACACTTTTTTTTACACCTCTCGGGCTTATCCGAGAGTGTGGCGTTGTAGGGGAGGTGTTCCCGCACGCGTGCGTATGTCAGAAGTGTCGGCAGTGTCCGCCGGCGCCGGTCCAGTGTCCACCGTTGTCTGAAAACTGCACTTTTCTGACCTTTGACCTCACTGGACGGTCCGCCACACTTTTCTTTTCACCTCTCGGGCTTATCCGAGAGTGTGGCGTTGTAGGGGAGGTGTCCCCGCACGCGTGCGTATGTCAGAAGTGTTGGCAGTGTCCGCCGGCGCCGGTCCAGTGTCCACCGTTGTCTGAAAACTGCACTTTTCTGACCTCTGATCTCACTGGACGGTCCGCCACACTTTTCTTTACACCTCTCGGGCTTATCCGAGAGTTTGGCGTTGTAGGGGAGGTGTCCCCGCACGCGTGCGTATGTCAGAAGTGTCGGCAGTGTCCGCCGGCGCCGGTCCAGTGTCCACCGTTGTCTGAAAACTGCACTTTTCTGACCTCTGACCTCACTGGACGGTCCGCCACACTTTTTTTTACATCTCTCGGGCTTATCCGAGAGTGTGGCGTTGTAGGGGAGGCGTCCCCGCACGCGTGCGTATGTCAGAAGTGTCGGCAGTGTCCGCCGGCGCCGGTCCAGTGTCCACCGTTGTCTGAAAACTGCACTTTTCTGACCTCTGACCTCACTGGACGGTCCGCCACACTTTTTTTTACATCTCTCGGGCTTATCCGAGAGTGTGGCGTTGTAGGGGAGGTGTCCCCGCACGCGTGCGTATGTCAGAAGTGTCGGCAGTGTCCGCCGGCGCCGGTCCAGTGTCCACCGTTGTCTGAAAACTGCACTTTTCTGACCTCTGACCTCACTGGACGGTCCGCCACACTTTTCTTTACACCTCTCGGGCTTATCCGAGAGTCTGGCGTTGTAGGGGAGGTGTCCCCGCACGCGTGCGTATGTCAGAAGTGTCGGCAGTGTCCGCCGGCGCCGGTCCAGTGTCCACCGTTGTCTGAAAACTGCACTTTTCTGACCTCTGACCTCACTGTACGGTCCGCCACACTTTTCTTTACACCTCTCGGGCTTATCCGAGAGTGTGGCGTTGTAGGGGAGGTGTCCCCGCACGCGTGCGTATGTCAGAAGTGTCGGCAGTGTCCGCCGGCGCCGGTCCAGTGTCCACCGTTGTCTGAAAACTGCACTTTTCTGACCTCTGACCTCACTGGACGGTCCGCCACACTTTTCTTTACACCTCTCGGGCTTATCCGAGAGTGTGGCGTTGTAGGGGAGGTGTCCCCGCACGCGTGCGTATGTCAAAAGTGTCGGCAGTGTCCACCGGTGCCTGTCCAGTGTCCACTGTTGTCTGAAAACGGCACTTTTCTGACCTCTGACCTCACTGGACGGTCCACCACACTTTTTTTTACACCTCTCGGGCTTATCCGAGAGTGTGGCGTTGTAGGGGAGGTGTCCCCGCACGCGTGCGTATGTCAGAAGTGTCGGCAGTGTCCACCGGTGCCTGTCCAGTGTCCACTGTTGTCTGAAAACGGCACTTTTCTGACCTCTGACCTCACTGGACGGTCCGCCACACTTTTTTTTACACCTCTCGGGCTTATCCGAGAGTGTGGCGTTGTAGGGGAGGTGTCCCCGCACGCGTGCGTATGTCAGAAGTGTTGGCAGTGTCCGCCGGCGCCGGTCCAGTGTCCACCGTTGTCTGAAAACTGCACTTTTCTGACCTCTGACCTCACTGGACGGTCCGCCACACTTTTTTTTACATCTCTCGGGCTTATCCGAGAGTGTGGCGTTGTAGGGGAGGTGTCCCCGCACGCGTGCGTATGTCAGAAGTGTCGGCAGTGTCCGCCGGCGCCGGTCCAGTGTCCACCGTTGTCTGAAAACTGCACTTTTCTGACCTCTGACCTCACTGGACGGTCCGCCACACTTTTTTTTACATCTCTCGGGCTTATCCGAGAGTGTGGCGTTGTAGGGGAGGTGTCCCCGCACGCGTGCGTATGTCAGAAGTGTCGGCAGTGTCCGCCGGCGCCGGTCCAGTGTCCACCGTTGTCTGAAAACTGCACTTTTCTGACCTCTGACCTCACTGGACGGTCCGCCACACTTTTCTTTACACCTCTCGGGCTTATCCGAGAGTGTGGCGTTGTAGGGGAGGTGTCCCCGCACGCGTGCGTATGTCAAAAGTGTCGGCAGTGTCCACCGGTGCCTGTCCAGTGTCCACTGTTGTCTGAAAACGGCACTTTTCTGACCTCTGACCTCACTGGACGGTCCACCACACTTTTTTTTACACCTCTCGGGCTTATCCGAGAGTGTGGCGTTGTAGGGGAGGTGTCCCCGCACGCGTGCGTATGTCAGAAGTGTTGGCAGTGTCCACCGGTGCCTGTCCAGTGTCCACTGTTGTCTGAAAACGGCACTTTTCTGAACTCTGACCTCACTGGACGGTCCGCCACACTTTTTTTTACACCTCTCGGGCTTATCCGAGAGTGTGGCGTTGTAGGGGAGGTGTCCCCGCACGCGTGCGTATGTCAGAAGTGTCGGCAGTGTCCGCCGGCGCCGGTCCAGTGTCCACCGTTGTCTGAAAACTGCACTTTTCTGACCTCTGACCTCACTGGACGGTCCGCCACACTTTTTTTTACATCTCTCGGGCTTATCCGAGAGTGTGGCGTTGTAGGGGAGGTGTCCCCGCACGCGTGCGTATGTCAGAAGTGTCGGCAGTGTCCGCCGGCGCCGGTCCAGTGTCCACCGTTGTCTGAAAACTGCACTTTTCTGACCTCTGACCTCACTGGACGGTCCGCCACACTTTTTTTTTACATCTCTCGGGCTTATCCGAGAGTGTGGCGTTGTAGGGGAGGTGTCCCCGCACGCGTGCGTATGTCAGAAGTGTCGGCAGTGTCCGCCGGCGCCGGTCCAGTGTCCACCGTTGTCTGAAAACTGCACTTTTCTGACCTCTGACCTCACTGGACGGTCCGCCACACTTTTCTTTACACCTCTCGGGCTTATCCGAGAGTGTGGCGTTGTAGGGGAGGTGTCCCCGCACGCGTGCGTATGTCAGAAGTGTCGGCAGTGTCCGCCGGCGCCGGTCCAGTGTCCACCGTTGTCTGAAAACTGCACTTTTCTGACCTCTGACCTCACTGGACGGTCCGCCACACTTTTCTTTACACCTCTCGGGCTTATCCGAGAGTGTGGCGTTGTAGGGGAGGTGTCCCCGCACGCGTGCGTATGTCAAAAGTGTCGGCAGTGTCCACCGGTGCCTGTCCAGTGTCCACTGTTGTCTGAAAACGGCACTTTTCTGACCTCTGACCTCACTGGACGGTCCACCACACTTTTTTTTACACCTCTCGGGCTTATCCGAGAGTGTGGCGTTGTAGGGGAGGTGTCCCCGCACGCGTGCGTATGTCAGAAGTGTCGGCAGTGTCCACCGGTGCCTGTCCAGTGTCCACTGTTGTCTGAAAACGGCACTTTTCTGACCTCTGACCTCACTGGACGGTCCGCCACACTTTTTTTTACACCTCTCGGGCTTATCCGAGAGTGTGGCGTTGTAGGGGAGGTGTCCCCGCACGCGTGCGTATGTCAGAAGTGTCGGCAGTGTCCGCCGGCGCCGGTCCAGTGTCCACCGTTGTCTGAAAACTGCACTTTTCTGACCTCTGACCTCACTGGACGGTCCGCCACACTTTTTTTTACATCTCTCGGGCTTATCCGAGAGTGTGGCGTTGTAGGGGAGGTGTCCCCGCACGCGTGCGTATGTCAGAAGTGTCGGCAGTGTCCGCCGGCGCCGGTCCAGTGTCCACCGTTGTCTGAAAACTGCACTTTTCTGACCTCTGACCTCACTGGACGGTCCGCCACACTTTTTTTTACATCTCTCGGGCTTATCCGAGAGTGTGGCGTTGTAGGGGAGGCGTCCCCGCACGCGTGCGTATGTCAGAAGTGTCGGCAGTGTCCGCCGGCGCCGGTCCAGTGTCCACCGTTGTCTGAAAACTGCACTTTTCTGACCTCTGACCTCACTGGACGGTCCGCCACACTTTTTTTTACATCTCTCGGGCTTATCCGAGAGTGTGGCGTTGTAGGGGAGGTGTCCCCGCACGCGTGCGTATGTCAGAAGTGTCGGCAGTGTCCGCCGGCGCCGGTCCAGTGTCCACCGTTGTCTGAAAACTGCACTTTTCTGACCTCTGACCTCACTGGACGGTCCGCCACACTTTTCTTTACACCTCTCGGGCTTATCCGAGAGTCTGGCGTTGTAGGGGAGGTGTCCCCGCACGCGTGCGTATGTCAGAAGTGTCGGCAGTGTCCGCCGGTGCCGGTCCAGTGTCCACCGTTGTCTGAAAACTGCACTTTTCTGACCTCTGACCTCACTGTACGGTCCGCCACACTTTTCTTTACACCTCTCGGGCTTATCCGAGAGTGTGGCGTTGTAGGGGAGGTGTCCCCGCACGCGTGCGTATGTCAGAAGTGTCGGCAGTGTCCGCCGGCGCCGGTCCAGTGTCCACCGTTGTCTGAAAACTGCACTTTTCTGACCTCTGACCTCACTGGACGGTCCGCCACACTTTTCTTTTCACCTCTCGGGCTTATCCGAGAGTGTGGCGTTGTAGGGGAGGTGTCCCCGCACGCGTGCGTATGTCAGAAGTGTCGGCAGTGTCCGCCGGCGCCGGTCCAGTGTCCACCGTTGTCTGAAAACTGCACTTTTCTGACCTCTGACCTCACTGGACGGTCCGCCACACTTTTCTTTACACCTCTCGGGCTTATCCGAGAGTGTGGCGTTGTAGGGGAGGTGTCCCCGCACGCGTGCGTATGTCAGAAGTGTCGGCAGTGTCCGCCGGCGCCGGTCCAGTGTCCACCGTTGTCTGAAAACTGCACTTTTCTGACCTCTGACCTCACTGGACGGTCCGCCACACTTTTTTTTACATCTCTCGGGCTTATCCGAGAGTGTGGCGTTGTAGGGGAGGTGTCCCCGCACGCGTGCGTATGTCAGAAGTGTCGGCAGTGTCCGCCGGCGCCGGTCCAGTGTCCACCGTTGTCTGAAAACTGCACTTTTCTGACCTCTGACCTCACTGGACGGTCCGCCACCTTTTTTTTACATCTCTCGGGCTTATCCGAGAGTGTGGCGTTGTAGGGGAGGTGTCCCCGCACGCGTGCGTATGTCAGAAGTGTCGGCAGTGTCCGCCGGCGCCGGTCCAGTGTCCACCGTTGTCTGAAAACTGCACTTTTCTGACCTCTGACCTCACTGGACGGTCCGCCACACTTTTCTTTACACCTCTCGGGCTTATCCGAGAGTCTGGCGTTGTAGGGGAGGTGTCCCCGCACGCGTGCGTATGTCAGAAGTGTCGGCAGTGTCCGCCGGCGCCGGTCCAGTGTCCACCGTTGTCTGAAAACTGCACTTTTCTGACCTCTGACCTCACTGTACGGTCCGCCACACTTTTCTTTACACCTCTCGGGCTTATCCGAGAGTGTGGCGTTGTAGGGGAGGTGTCCCCGCACGCGTGCGTATGTCAGAAGTGTCGGCAGTGTCCGCCGGCGCCGGTCCAGTGTCCACCGTTGTCTGAAAACTGCACTTTTCTGACCTCTGACCTCACTGGACGGTCCGCCACACTTTTCTTTACACCTCTCGGGCTTATCAGAGAGTGTGGCGTTGTAGGGGAGGTGTCCCCGCACGCGTGCGTATGTCAGAAGTGTCGGCAGTGTCCACCGGTGCCTGTCCAGTGTCCACTGTTGTCTGAAAACAGCACTTTTCTGACCTCTGACCTCACTGGACGGTCCGCCACACTTTTTTTTACACCTCTCGGGCTTATCCGAGAGTGTGGCGTTGTAGGGGAGGTGTTCCCGCACGCGTGCGTATGTCAGAAGTGTCGGCAGTGTCCGCCGGCGCCGGTCCAGTGTCCACCGTTGTCTGAAAACTGCACTTTTCTGACCTTTGACCTCACTGGACGGTCCGCCACACTTTTCTTTTCACCTCTCGGGCTTATCCGAGAGTGTGGCGTTGTAGGGGAGGTGTCCCCGCACGCGTGCGTATGTCAGAAGTGTTGGCAGTGTCCGCCGGCGCCGGTCCAGTGTCCACCGTTGTCTGAAAACTGCACTTTTCTGACCTCTGATCTCACTGGACGGTCCGCCACACTTTTCTTTACACCTCTCGGGCTTATCCGAGAGTTTGGCGTTGTAGGGGAGGTGTCCCCGCACGCGTGCGTATGTCAGAAGTGTCGGCAGTGTCCGCCGGCGCCGGTCCAGTGTCCACCGTTGTCTGAAAACTGCACTTTTCTGACCTCTGACCTCACTGGACGGTCCGCCACACTTTTTTTTACATCTCTCGGGCTTATCCGAGAGTGTGGCGTTGTAGGGGAGGCGTCCCCGCACGCGTGCGTATGTCAGAAGTGTCGGCAGTGTCCGCCGGCGCCGGTCCAGTGTCCACCGTTGTCTGAAAACTGCACTTTTCTGACCTCTGACCTCACTGGACGGTCCGCCACACTTTTTTTTACATCTCTCGGGCTTATCCGAGAGTGTGGCGTTGTAGGGGAGGTGTCCCCGCACGCGTGCGTATGTCAGAAGTGTCGGCAGTGTCCGCCGGCGCCGGTCCAGTGTCCACCGTTGTCTGAAAACTGCACTTTTCTGACCTCTGACCTCACTGGACGGTCCGCCACACTTTTCTTTACACCTCTCGGGCTTATCCGAGAGTCTGGCGTTGTAGGGGAGGTGTCCCCGCACGCGTGCGTATGTCAGAAGTGTCGGCAGTGTCCGCCGGCGCCGGTCCAGTGTCCACCGTTGTCTGAAAACTGCACTTTTCTGACCTCTGACCTCACTGTACGGTCCGCCACACTTTTCTTTACACCTCTCGGGCTTATCCGAGAGTGTGGCGTTGTAGGGGAGGTGTCCCCGCACGCGTGCGTATGTCAGAAGTGTCGGCAGTGTCCGCCGGCGCCGGTCCAGTGTCCACCGTTGTCTGAAAACTGCACTTTTCTGACCTCTGACCTCACTGGACGGTCCGCCACACTTTTCTTTACACCTCTCGGGCTTATCCGAGAGTGTGGCGTTGTAGGGGAGGTGTCCCCGCACGCGTGCGTATGTCAAAAGTGTCGGCAGTGTCCACCGGTGCCTGTCCAGTGTCCACTGTTGTCTGAAAACGGCACTTTTCTGACCTCTGACCTCACTGGACGGTCCACCACACTTTTTTTTACACCTCTCGGGCTTATCCGAGAGTGTGGCGTTGTAGGGGAGGTGTCCCCGCACGCGTGCGTATGTCAGAAGTGTCGGCAGTGTCCACCGGTGCCTGTCCAGTGTCCACTGTTGTCTGAAAACGGCACTTTTCTGACCTCTGACCTCACTGGACGGTCCGCCACACTTTTTTTTACACCTCTCGGGCTTATCCGAGAGTGTGGCGTTGTAGGGGAGGTGTCCCCGCACGCGTGCGTATGTCAGAAGTGTTGGCAGTGTCCGCCGGCGCCGGTCCAGTGTCCACCGTTGTCTGAAAACTGCACTTTTCTGACCTCTGACCTCACTGGACGGTCCGCCACACTTTTTTTTACATCTCTCGGGCTTATCCGAGAGTGTGGCGTTGTAGGGGAGGTGTCCCCGCACGCGTGCGTATGTCAGAAGTGTCGGCAGTGTCCGCCGGCGCCGGTCCAGTGTCCACCGTTGTCTGAAAACTGCACTTTTCTGACCTCTGACCTCACTGGACGGTCCGCCACACTTTTTTTTACATCTCTCGGGCTTATCCGAGAGTGTGGCGTTGTAGGGGAGGTGTCCCCGCACGCGTGCGTATGTCAGAAGTGTCGGCAGTGTCCGCCGGCGCCGGTCCAGTGTCCACCGTTGTCTGAAAACTGCACTTTTCTGACCTCTGACCTCACTGGACGGTCCGCCACACTTTTCTTTACACCTCTCGGGCTTATCAGAGAGTGTGGCGTTGTAGGGGAGGTGTCCCCGCACGCGTGCGTATGTCAGAAGTGTCGGCAGTGTCCACCGGTGCCTGTCCAGTGTCCACTGTTGTCTGAAAACAGCACTTTTCTGACCTCTGACCTCACTGGACGGTCCGCCACACTTTTTTTTACACCTCTCGGGCTTATCCGAGAGTGTGGCGTTGTAGGGGAGGTGTTCCCGCACGCGTGCGTATGTCAGAAGTGTCGGCAGTGTCCGCCGGCGCCGGTCCAGTGTCCACCGTTGTCTGAAAACTGCACTTTTCTGACCTTTGACCTCACTGGACGGTCCGCCACACTTTTCTTTTCACCTCTCGGGCTTATCCGAGAGTGTGGCGTTGTAGGGGAGGTGTCCCCGCACGCGTGCGTATGTCAGAAGTGTTGGCAGTGTCCGCCGGCGCCGGTCCAGTGTCCACCGTTGTCTGAAAACTGCACTTTTCTGACCTCTGATCTCACTGGACGGTCCGCCACACTTTTCTTTACACCTCTCGGGCTTATCCGAGAGTTTGGCGTTGTAGGGGAGGTGTCCCCGCACGCGTGCGTATGTCAGAAGTGTCGGCAGTGTCCGCCGGCGCCGGTCCAGTGTCCACCGTTGTCTGAAAACTGCACTTTTCTGACCTCTGACCTCACTGGACGGTCCGCCACACTTTTTTTTACATCTCTCGGGCTTATCCGAGAGTGTGGCGTTGTAGGGGAGGCGTCCCCGCACGCGTGCGTATGTCAGAAGTGTCGGCAGTGTCCGCCGGCGCCGGTCCAGTGTCCACCGTTGTCTGAAAACTGCACTTTTCTGACCTCTGACCTCACTGGACGGTCCGCCACACTTTTTTTTACATCTCTCGGGCTTATCCGAGAGTGTGGCGTTGTAGGGGAGGTGTCCCCGCACGCGTGCGTATGTCAGAAGTGTCGGCAGTGTCCGCCGGCGCCGGTCCAGTGTCCACCGTTGTCTGAAAACTGCACTTTTCTGACCTCTGACCTCACTGGACGGTCCGCCACACTTTTCTTTACACCTCTCGGGCTTATCCGAGAGTCTGGCGTTGTAGGGGAGGTGTCCCCGCACGCGTGCGTATGTCAGAAGTGTCGGCAGTGTCCGCCGGCGCCGGTCCAGTGTCCACCGTTGTCTGAAAACTGCACTTTTCTGACCTCTGACCTCACTGTACGGTCCGCCACACTTTTCTTTACACCTCTCGGGCTTATCCGAGAGTGTGGCGTTGTAGGGGAGGTGTCCCCGCACGCGTGCGTATGTCAGAAGTGTCGGCAGTGTCCGCCGGCGCCGGTCCAGTGTCCACCGTTGTCTGAAAACTGCACTTTTCTGACCTCTGACCTCACTGGACGGTCCGCCACACTTTTTTTTACATCTCTCGGGCTTATCCGAGAGTGTGGCGTTGTAGGGGAGGCGTCCCCGCACGCGTGCGTATGTCAGAAGTGTCGGCAGTGTCCGCCGGCGCCGGTCCAGTGTCCACCGTTGTCTGAAAACTGCACTTTTCTGACCTCTGACCTCACTGGACGGTCCGCCACACTTTTTTTTACATCTCTCGGGCTTATCCGAGAGTGTGGCGTTGTAGGGGAGGTGTCCCCGCACGCGTGCGTATGTCAGAAGTGTCGGCAGTGTCCGCCGGCGCCGGTCCAGTGTCCACCGTTGTCTGAAAACTGCACTTTTCTGACCTCTGACCTCACTGGACGGTCCGCCACACTTTTCTTTACACCTCTCGGGCTTATCCGAGAGTCTGGCGTTGTAGGGGAGGTGTCCCCGCACGCGTGCGTATGTCAGAAGTGTCGGCAGTGTCCGCCGGCGCCGGTCCAGTGTCCACCGTTGTCTGAAAACTGCACTTTTCTGACCTCTGACCTCACTGTACGGTCCGCCACACTTTTCTTTACACCTCTCGGGCTTATCCGAGAGTGTGGCGTTGTAGGGGAGGTGTCCCCGCACGCGTGCGTATGTCAGAAGTGTCGGCAGTGTCCGCCGGCGCCGGTCCAGTGTCCACCGTTGTCTGAAAACTGCACTTTTCTGACCTCTGACCTCACTGGACGGTCCGCCACACTTTTCTTTACACCTCTCGGGCTTATCCGAGAGTGTGGCGTTGTAGGGGAGGTGTCCCCGCACGCGTGCGTATGTCAAAAGTGTCGGCAGTGTCCACCGGTGCCTGTCCAGTGTCCACTGTTGTCTGAAAACGGCACTTTTCTGACCTCTGACCTCACTGGACGGTCCACCACACTTTTTTTTACACCTCTCGGGCTTATCCGAGAGTGTGGCGTTGTAGGGGAGGTGTCCCCGCACGCGTGCGTATGTCAGAAGTGTCGGCAGTGTCCACCGGTGCCTGTCCAGTGTCCACTGTTGTCTGAAAACGGCACTTTTCTGACCTCTGACCTCACTGGACGGTCCGCCACACTTTTTTTTACACCTCTCGGGCTTATCCGAGAGTGTGGCGTTGTAGGGGAGGTGTCCCCGCACGCGTGCGTATGTCAGAAGTGTTGGCAGTGTCCGCCGGCGCCGGTCCAGTGTCCACCGTTGTCTGAAAACTGCACTTTTCTGACCTCTGACCTCACTGGACGGTCCGCCACACTTTTTTTTACATCTCTCGGGCTTATCCGAGAGTGTGGCGTTGTAGGGGAGGTGTCCCCGCACGCGTGCGTATGTCAGAAGTGTCGGCAGTGTCCGCCGGCGCCGGTCCAGTGTCCACCGTTGTCTGAAAACTGCACTTTTCTGACCTCTGACCTCACTGGACGGTCCGCCACACTTTTTTTTACATCTCTCGGGCTTATCCGAGAGTGTGGCGTTGTAGGGGAGGTGTCCCCGCACGCGTGCGTATGTCAGAAGTGTCGGCAGTGTCCGCCGGCGCCGGTCCAGTGTCCACCGTTGTCTGAAAACTGCACTTTTCTGACCTCTGACCTCACTGGACGGTCCGCCACACTTTTCTTTACACCTCTCGGGCTTATCCGAGAGTGTGGCGTTGTAGGGGAGGTGTCCCCGCACGCGTGCGTATGTCAAAAGTGTCGGCAGTGTCCACCGGTGCCTGTCCAGTGTCCACTGTTGTCTGAAAACGGCACTTTTCTGACCTCTGACCTCACTGGACGGTCCACCACACTTTTTTTTACACCTCTCGGGCTTATCCGAGAGTGTGGCGTTGTAGGGGAGGTGTCCCCGCACGCGTGCGTATGTCAGAAGTGTTGGCAGTGTCCACCGGTGCCTGTCCAGTGTCCACTGTTGTCTGAAAACGGCACTTTTCTGAACTCTGACCTCACTGGACGGTCCGCCACACTTTTTTTTACACCTCTCGGGCTTATCCGAGAGTGTGGCGTTGTAGGGGAGGTGTCCCCGCACGCGTGCGTATGTCAGAAGTGTCGGCAGTGTCCACCGGTGCCTGTCCAGTGTCCACTGTTGTCTGAAAACGGCACTTTTCTGACCTCTGACCTCACTGGACGGTCCACCACACTTTTTTTTACACCTCTCGGGCTTATCCGAGAGTGTGGCGTTGTAGGGGAGGTGTCCCCGCACGCGTGCGTATGTCAGAAGTGTCGGCAGTGTCCACCGGTGCCTGTCCAGTGTCCACTGTTGTCTGAAAACGGCACTTTTCTGACCTCTGACCTCACTGGACGGTCCGCCACACTTTTTTTTACACCTCTCGGGCTTATCCGAGAGTGTGGCGTTGTAGGGGAGGTGTCCCCGCACGCGTGCGTATGTCAGAAGTGTTGGCAGTGTCCGCCGGCGCCGGTCCAGTGTCCACCGTTGTCTGAAAACTGCACTTTTCTGACCTCTGACCTCACTGGACGGTCCGCCACACTTTTTTTTACATCTCTCGGGCTTATCCGAGAGTGTGGCGTTGTAGGGGAGGTGTCCCCGCACGCGTGCGTATGTCAGAAGTGTCGGCAGTGTCCGCCGGCGCCGGTCCAGTGTCCACCGTTGTCTGAAAACTGCACTTTTCTGACCTCTGACCTCACTGGACGGTCCGCCACACTTTTTTTTACATCTCTCGGGCTTATCCGAGAGTGTGGCGTTGTAGGGGAGGTGTCCCCGCACGCGTGCGTATGTCAGAAGTGTCGGCAGTGTCCGCCGGCGCCGGTCCAGTGTCCACCGTTGTCTGAAAACTGCACTTTTCTGACCTCTGACCTCACTGGACGGTCCGCCACACTTTTCTTTACACCTCTCGGGCTTATCCGAGAGTGTGGCGTTGTAGGGGAGGTGTCCCCGCACGCGTGCGTATGTCAAAAGTGTCGGCAGTGTCCACCGGTGCCTGTCCAGTGTCCACTGTTGTCTGAAAACGGCACTTTTCTGACCTCTGACCTCACTGGACGGTCCACCACACTTTTTTTTACACCTCTCGGGCTTATCCGAGAGTGTGGCGTTGTAGGGGAGGTGTCCCCGCACGCGTGCGTATGTCAGAAGTGTTGGCAGTGTCCACCGGTGCCTGTCCAGTGTCCACTGTTGTCTGAAAACGGCACTTTTCTGAACTCTGACCTCACTGGACGGTCCGCCACACTTTTTTTTACACCTCTCGGGCTTATCCGAGAGTGTGGCGTTGTAGGGGAGGTGTCCCCGCACGCGTGCGTATGTCAGAAGTGTCGGCAGTGTCCGCCGGCGCCGGTCCAGTGTCCACCGTTGTCTGAAAACTGCACTTTTCTGACCTCTGACCTCACTGGACGGTCCGCCACACTTTTTTTTACATCTCTCGGGCTTATCCGAGAGTGTGGCGTTGTAGGGGAGGTGTCCCCGCACGCGTGCGTATGTCAGAAGTGTCGGCAGTGTCCGCCGGCGCCGGTCCAGTGTCCACCGTTGTCTGAAAACTGCACTTTTCTGACCTCTGACCTCACTGGACGGTCCGCCACACTTTTTTTTACATCTCTCGGGCTTATCCGAGAGTGTGGCGTTGTAGGGGAGGTGTCCCCGCACGCGTGCGTATGTCAGAAGTGTCGGCAGTGTCCGCCGGCGCCGGTCCAGTGTCCACCGTTGTCTGAAAACTGCACTTTTCTGACCTCTGACCTCACTGGACGGTCCGCCACACTTTTTTTTACATCTCTCGGGCTTATCCGAGAGTGTGGCGTTGTAGGGGAGGTGTCCCCGCACGCGTGCGTATGTCAGAAGTGTCGGCAGTGTCCGCCGGCGCCGGTCCAGTGTCCACCGTTGTCTGAAAACTGCACTTTTCTGACCTCTGACCTCACTGGACGGTCCGCCACACTTTTTTTTACATCTCTCGGGCTTATCCGAGAGTGTGGCGTTGTAGGGGAGGTGTCCCCGCACGCGTGCGTATGTCAGAAGTGTCGGCAGTGTCCGCCGGCGCCGGTCCAGTGTCCACCGTTGTCTGAAAACTGCACTTTTCTGACCTCTGACCTCACTGGACGGTCCGCCACACTTTTCTTTACACCTCTCGGGCTTATCCGAGAGTCTGGCGTTGTAGGGGAGGTGTCCCCGCACGCGTGCGTATGTCAGAAGTGTCGGCAGTGTCCGCCGGTGCCGGTCCAGTGTCCACCGTTGTCTGAAAACTGCACTTTTCTGACCTCTGACCTCACTGTACGGTCCGCCACACTTTTCTTTACACCTCTCGGGCTTATCCGAGAGTGTGGCGTTGTAGGGGAGGTGTCCCCGCACGCGTGCGTATGTCAGAAGTGTCGGCAGTGTCCGCCGGCGCCGGTCCAGTGTCCACCGTTGTCTGAAAACTGCACTTTTCTGACCTCTGACCTCACTGGACGGTCCGCCACACTTTTCTTTTCACCTCTCGGGCTTATCCGAGAGTGTGGCGTTGTAGGGGAGGTGTCCCCGCACGCGTGCGTATGTCAGAAGTGTCGGCAGTGTCCGCCGGCGCCGGTCCAGTGTCCACCGTTGTCTGAAAACTGCACTTTTCTGACCTCTGACCTCACTGGACGGTCCGCCACACTTTTCTTTACACCTCTCGGGCTTATCCGAGAGTGTGGCGTTGTAGGGGAGGTGTCCCCGCACGCGTGCGTATGTCAGAAGTGTCGGCAGTGTCCGCCGGCGCCGGTCCAGTGTCCACCGTTGTCTGAAAACTGCACTTTTCTGACCTCTGACCTCACTGGACGGTCCGCCACACTTTTTTTTACATCTCTCGGGCTTATCCGAGAGTGTGGCGTTGTAGGGGAGGTGTCCCCGCACGCGTGCGTATGTCAGAAGTGTCGGCAGTGTCCGCCGGCGCCGGTCCAGTGTCCACCGTTGTCTGAAAACTGCACTTTTCTGACCTCTGACCTCACTGGACGGTCCGCCACCTTTTTTTTACATCTCTCGGGCTTATCCGAGAGTGTGGCGTTGTAGGGGAGGTGTCCCCGCACGCGTGCGTATGTCAGAAGTGTCGGCAGTGTCCGCCGGCGCCGGTCCAGTGTCCACCGTTGTCTGAAAACTGCACTTTTCTGACCTCTGACCTCACTGGACGGTCCGCCACACTTTTCTTTACACCTCTCGGGCTTATCCGAGAGTCTGGCGTTGTAGGGGAGGTGTCCCCGCACGCGTGCGTATGTCAGAAGTGTCGGCAGTGTCCGCCGGCGCCGGTCCAGTGTCCACCGTTGTCTGAAAACTGCACTTTTCTGACCTCTGACCTCACTGTACGGTCCGCCACACTTTTCTTTACACCTCTCGGGCTTATCCGAGAGTGTGGCGTTGTAGGGGAGGTGTCCCCGCACGCGTGCGTATGTCAGAAGTGTCGGCAGTGTCCGCCGGCGCCGGTCCAGTGTCCACCGTTGTCTGAAAACTGCACTTTTCTGACCTCTGACCTCACTGGACGGTCCGCCACACTTTTCTTTACACCTCTCGGGCTTATCAGAGAGTGTGGCGTTGTAGGGGAGGTGTCCCCGCACGCGTGCGTATGTCAGAAGTGTCGGCAGTGTCCACCGGTGCCTGTCCAGTGTCCACTGTTGTCTGAAAACAGCACTTTTCTGACCTCTGACCTCACTGGACGGTCCGCCACACTTTTTTTTACACCTCTCGGGCTTATCCGAGAGTGTGGCGTTGTAGGGGAGGTGTTCCCGCACGCGTGCGTATGTCAGAAGTGTCGGCAGTGTCCGCCGGCGCCGGTCCAGTGTCCACCGTTGTCTGAAAACTGCACTTTTCTGACCTTTGACCTCACTGGACGGTCCGCCACACTTTTCTTTTCACCTCTCGGGCTTATCCGAGAGTGTGGCGTTGTAGGGGAGGTGTCCCCGCACGCGTGCGTATGTCAGAAGTGTTGGCAGTGTCCGCCGGCGCCGGTCCAGTGTCCACCGTTGTCTGAAAACTGCACTTTTCTGACCTCTGATCTCACTGGACGGTCCGCCACACTTTTCTTTACACCTCTCGGGCTTATCCGAGAGTTTGGCGTTGTAGGGGAGGTGTCCCCGCACGCGTGCGTATGTCAGAAGTGTCGGCAGTGTCCGCCGGCGCCGGTCCAGTGTCCACCGTTGTCTGAAAACTGCACTTTTCTGACCTCTGACCTCACTGGACGGTCCGCCACACTTTTTTTTACATCTCTCGGGCTTATCCGAGAGTGTGGCGTTGTAGGGGAGGCGTCCCCGCACGCGTGCGTATGTCAGAAGTGTCGGCAGTGTCCGCCGGCGCCGGTCCAGTGTCCACCGTTGTCTGAAAACTGCACTTTTCTGACCTCTGACCTCACTGGACGGTCCGCCACACTTTTTTTTACATCTCTCGGGCTTATCCGAGAGTGTGGCGTTGTAGGGGAGGTGTCCCCGCACGCGTGCGTATGTCAGAAGTGTCGGCAGTGTCCGCCGGCGCCGGTCCAGTGTCCACCGTTGTCTGAAAACTGCACTTTTCTGACCTCTGACCTCACTGGACGGTCCGCCACACTTTTCTTTACACCTCTCGGGCTTATCCGAGAGTCTGGCGTTGTAGGGGAGGTGTCCCCGCACGCGTGCGTATGTCAGAAGTGTCGGCAGTGTCCGCCGGCGCCGGTCCAGTGTCCACCGTTGTCTGAAAACTGCACTTTTCTGACCTCTGACCTCACTGTACGGTCCGCCACACTTTTCTTTACACCTCTCGGGCTTATCCGAGAGTGTGGCGTTGTAGGGGAGGTGTCCCCGCACGCGTGCGTATGTCAGAAGTGTCGGCAGTGTCCGCCGGCGCCGGTCCAGTGTCCACCGTTGTCTGAAAACTGCACTTTTCTGACCTCTGACCTCACTGGACGGTCCGCCACACTTTTCTTTACACCTCTCGGGCTTATCCGAGAGTGTGGCGTTGTAGGGGAGGTGTCCCCGCACGCGTGCGTATGTCAAAAGTGTCGGCAGTGTCCACCGGTGCCTGTCCAGTGTCCACTGTTGTCTGAAAACGGCACTTTTCTGACCTCTGACCTCACTGGACGGTCCACCACACTTTTTTTTACACCTCTCGGGCTTATCCGAGAGTGTGGCGTTGTAGGGGAGGTGTCCCCGCACGCGTGCGTATGTCAGAAGTGTCGGCAGTGTCCACCGGTGCCTGTCCAGTGTCCACTGTTGTCTGAAAACGGCACTTTTCTGACCTCTGACCTCACTGGACGGTCCGCCACACTTTTTTTTACACCTCTCGGGCTTATCCGAGAGTGTGGCGTTGTAGGGGAGGTGTCCCCGCACGCGTGCGTATGTCAGAAGTGTTGGCAGTGTCCGCCGGCGCCGGTCCAGTGTCCACCGTTGTCTGAAAACTGCACTTTTCTGACCTCTGACCTCACTGGACGGTCCGCCACACTTTTTTTTACATCTCTCGGGCTTATCCGAGAGTGTGGCGTTGTAGGGGAGGTGTCCCCGCACGCGTGCGTATGTCAGAAGTGTCGGCAGTGTCCGCCGGCGCCGGTCCAGTGTCCACCGTTGTCTGAAAACTGCACTTTTCTGACCTCTGACCTCACTGGACGGTCCGCCACACTTTTTTTTACATCTCTCGGGCTTATCCGAGAGTGTGGCGTTGTAGGGGAGGTGTCCCCGCACGCGTGCGTATGTCAGAAGTGTCGGCAGTGTCCGCCGGCGCCGGTCCAGTGTCCACCGTTGTCTGAAAACTGCACTTTTCTGACCTCTGACCTCACTGGACGGTCCGCCACACTTTTCTTTACACCTCTCGGGCTTATCCGAGAGTGTGGCGTTGTAGGGGAGGTGTCCCCGCACGCGTGCGTATGTCAAAAGTGTCGGCAGTGTCCACCGGTGCCTGTCCAGTGTCCACTGTTGTCTGAAAACGGCACTTTTCTGACCTCTGACCTCACTGGACGGTCCACCACACTTTTTTTTACACCTCTCGGGCTTATCCGAGAGTGTGGCGTTGTAGGGGAGGTGTCCCCGCACGCGTGCGTATGTCAGAAGTGTTGGCAGTGTCCACCGGTGCCTGTCCAGTGTCCACTGTTGTCTGAAAACGGCACTTTTCTGAACTCTGACCTCACTGGACGGTCCGCCACACTTTTTTTTACACCTCTCGGGCTTATCCGAGAGTGTGGCGTTGTAGGGGAGGTGTCCCCGCACGCGTGCGTATGTCAGAAGTGTCGGCAGTGTCCGCCGGCGCCGGTCCAGTGTCCACCGTTGTCTGAAAACTGCACTTTTCTGACCTCTGACCTCACTGGACGGTCCGCCACACTTTTTTTTACATCTCTCGGGCTTATCCGAGAGTGTGGCGTTGTAGGGGAGGTGTCCCCGCACGCGTGCGTATGTCAGAAGTGTCGGCAGTGTCCGCCGGCGCCGGTCCAGTGTCCACCGTTGTCTGAAAACTGCACTTTTCTGACCTCTGACCTCACTGGACGGTCCGCCACACTTTTTTTTACATCTCTCGGGCTTATCCGAGAGTGTGGCGTTGTAGGGGAGGTGTCCCCGCACGCGTGCGTATGTCAGAAGTGTCGGCAGTGTCCGCCGGCGCCGGTCCAGTGTCCACCGTTGTCTGAAAACTGCACTTTTCTGACCTCTGACCTCACTGGACGGTCCGCCACACTTTTCTTTACACCTCTCGGGCTTATCCGAGAGTGTGGCGTTGTAGGGGAGGTGTCCCCGCACGCGTGCGTATGTCAGAAGTGTCGGCAGTGTCCGCCGGCGCCGGTCCAGTGTCCACCGTTGTCTGAAAACTGCACTTTTCTGACCTCTGACCTCACTGGACGGTCCGCCACACTTTTCTTTACACCTCTCGGGCTTATCCGAGAGTGTGGCGTTGTAGGGGAGGTGTCCCCGCACGCGTGCGTATGTCAAAAGTGTCGGCAGTGTCCACCGGTGCCTGTCCAGTGTCCACTGTTGTCTGAAAACGGCACTTTTCTGACCTCTGACCTCACTGGACGGTCCACCACACTTTTTTTTACACCTCTCGGGCTTATCCGAGAGTGTGGCGTTGTAGGGGAGGTGTCCCCGCACGCGTGCGTATGTCAGAAGTGTCGGCAGTGTCCACCGGTGCCTGTCCAGTGTCCACTGTTGTCTGAAAACGGCACTTTTCTGACCTCTGACCTCACTGGACGGTCCGCCACACTTTTTTTTACACCTCTCGGGCTTATCCGAGAGTGTGGCGTTGTAGGGGAGGTGTCCCCGCACGCGTGCGTATGTCAGAAGTGTCGGCAGTGTCCGCCGGCGCCGGTCCAGTGTCCACCGTTGTCTGAAAACTGCACTTTTCTGACCTCTGACCTCACTGGACGGTCCGCCACACTTTTTTTTACATCTCTCGGGCTTATCCGAGAGTGTGGCGTTGTAGGGGAGGTGTCCCCGCACGCGTGCGTATGTCAGAAGTGTCGGCAGTGTCCGCCGGCGCCGGTCCAGTGTCCACCGTTGTCTGAAAACTGCACTTTTCTGACCTCTGACCTCACTGGACGGTCCGCCACACTTTTTTTTACATCTCTCGGGCTTATCCGAGAGTGTGGCGTTGTAGGGGAGGCGTCCCCGCACGCGTGCGTATGTCAGAAGTGTCGGCAGTGTCCGCCGGCGCCGGTCCAGTGTCCACCGTTGTCTGAAAACTGCACTTTTCTGACCTCTGACCTCACTGGACGGTCCGCCACACTTTTTTTTACATCTCTCGGGCTTATCCGAGAGTGTGGCGTTGTAGGGGAGGTGTCCCCGCACGCGTGCGTATGTCAGAAGTGTCGGCAGTGTCCGCCGGCGCCGGTCCAGTGTCCACCGTTGTCTGAAAACTGCACTTTTCTGACCTCTGACCTCACTGGACGGTCCGCCACACTTTTCTTTACACCTCTCGGGCTTATCCGAGAGTCTGGCGTTGTAGGGGAGGTGTCCCCGCACGCGTGCGTATGTCAGAAGTGTCGGCAGTGTCCGCCGGTGCCGGTCCAGTGTCCACCGTTGTCTGAAAACTGCACTTTTCTGACCTCTGACCTCACTGTACGGTCCGCCACACTTTTCTTTACACCTCTCGGGCTTATCCGAGAGTGTGGCGTTGTAGGGGAGGTGTCCCCGCACGCGTGCGTATGTCAGAAGTGTCGGCAGTGTCCGCCGGCGCCGGTCCAGTGTCCACCGTTGTCTGAAAACTGCACTTTTCTGACCTCTGACCTCACTGGACGGTCCGCCACACTTTTCTTTTCACCTCTCGGGCTTATCCGAGAGTGTGGCGTTGTAGGGGAGGTGTCCCCGCACGCGTGCGTATGTCAGAAGTGTCGGCAGTGTCCGCCGGCGCCGGTCCAGTGTCCACCGTTGTCTGAAAACTGCACTTTTCTGACCTCTGACCTCACTGGACGGTCCGCCACACTTTTCTTTACACCTCTCGGGCTTATCCGAGAGTGTGGCGTTGTAGGGGAGGTGTCCCCGCACGCGTGCGTATGTCAGAAGTGTCGGCAGTGTCCGCCGGCGCCGGTCCAGTGTCCACCGTTGTCTGAAAACTGCACTTTTCTGACCTCTGACCTCACTGGACGGTCCGCCACACTTTTTTTTACATCTCTCGGGCTTATCCGAGAGTGTGGCGTTGTAGGGGAGGTGTCCCCGCACGCGTGCGTATGTCAGAAGTGTCGGCAGTGTCCGCCGGCGCCGGTCCAGTGTCCACCGTTGTCTGAAAACTGCACTTTTCTGACCTCTGACCTCACTGGACGGTCCGCCACCTTTTTTTTACATCTCTCGGGCTTATCCGAGAGTGTGGCGTTGTAGGGGAGGTGTCCCCGCACGCGTGCGTATGTCAGAAGTGTCGGCAGTGTCCGCCGGCGCCGGTCCAGTGTCCACCGTTGTCTGAAAACTGCACTTTTCTGACCTCTGACCTCACTGGACGGTCCGCCACACTTTTCTTTACACCTCTCGGGCTTATCCGAGAGTCTGGCGTTGTAGGGGAGGTGTCCCCGCACGCGTGCGTATGTCAGAAGTGTCGGCAGTGTCCGCCGGCGCCGGTCCAGTGTCCACCGTTGTCTGAAAACTGCACTTTTCTGACCTCTGACCTCACTGGACGGTCCGCCACACTTTTTTTTACACCTCTCGGGCTTATCCGAGAGTGTGGCGTTGTAGGGGAGGTGTCCCCGCACGCGTGCGTATGTCAGAAGTGTCGGCAGTGTCCGCCGGCGCCGGTCAAGTGTCCACCGTTGTCTGAAAACTGCACTTTTCTGACCTCTGACCTCACTGGACGGTCCGCCACACTTTTCTTTACACCTCTCGGGCTTATCCGAGAGTGTGGCGTTGTAGGGGAGGTGTCCCCGCACGCGTGCGTATGTCAAAAGTGTCGGCAGTGTCCACCGGTGCCTGTCCAGTGTCCACTGTTGTCTGAAAACGGCACTTTTCTGACCTCTGACCTCACTGGACGGTCCACCACACTTTTTTTTACACCTCTCGGGCTTATCCGAGAGTGTGGCGTTGTCCCCGCACGCGTGCGTATGTCAGAAGTGTCGGCAGTGTCCACCGGTGCCTGTCCAGTGTCCACTGTTGTCTGAAAACGGCACTTTTCTGACCTCTGACCTCAGAGTGTGGCGTTGTAGGGGAGGTGTCCCCGCACGCGTGCGTATGTCAGAAGTGTCGGCAGTGTCCGCCGGCGCCGGTCCAGTGTCCACCGTTGTCTGAAAACTGCACTTTTCTGACCTCTGACCTCACTGGACGGTCCGCCACACTTTTCTTTACACCTCTCGGGCTTATCCGAGAGTGTGGCGTTGTAGGGGAGGTGTCCCCGCACGCGTGCGTATGTCAAAAGTGTCGGCAGTGTCCACCGGTGCCTGTCCAGTGTCCACCGTTGTCTGAAAACGGCACTTTTCTGACCTCTGACCTCACTGGACGGTCCACCACACTTTTCTTTACACCTCTCGGGCTTATCCGAGAGTGTGGCGTTGTAGGGGAGGTGTCCCCGCACGCGTGCGTATGTCAGAAGTGTCGGCAGTGTCCGCCGGCGCCGGTCCAGTGTCCACCGTTGTCTGAAAACTGCACTTTTCTGACCTCTGACCTCACTGGATGGTCCGCCACACTTTTTTTTACACCTCTCGGGCTTATCCGAGAGTGTGGCGTTGTAGGGGAGGTGTCCCCGCACGCGTGCGTATGTCAGAAGTGTCGGCAGTGTCCGCCGGCGCCGGTCCAGTGTCCACCGTTGTCTGAAAACTGCACTTTTCTGACCTCTGACCTCAATGGACGGTCCGCCACAATTTTTTTTACATCTCTCGGGCTTATCCGAGAGTGTGGCGTTGTAGGGGAGGTGTCCCCGCACGCGTGCGTATGTCAGAAGTGTCGGCAGTGTCCGCCGGCGCCGGTCCAGTGTCCACCGTTGTCTGAAAACTGCACTTTTCTGACCTCTGACCTCACTGGACGGTCCGCCACACTTTTCTTTACACCTCTCGGGCTTATCCGAGAGTCTGGTGTTGTAGGGGAGGTGTCCCCGCACGCGTGCGTATGTCAGAAGTGTCGGCAGTGTCCGCCGGCGCCGGTCCAGTGTCCACCGTTGTCTGAAAACTGCACTTTTCTGACCTCACTGGACGGTCCGCCACACTTTTCTTTTCACCTCTCGGGCTTATCCGAGAGTGTGGCGTTGTAGGGGAGGTGTCCCCGCACGCGTGCGTATGTCAGAAGTGTCGGCAGTGTCCGCCGGCGCCGGTCCAGTGTCCACCGTTGTCTGAAAACTGCACTTTTCTGACCTCTGACCTCACTGGACGGTCCGCCACACTTTTCTTTACACCTCTCGGGCTTATCCGAGAGTGTGGCGTTGTAGGGGAGGTGTCCCCGCACGCGTGCGTATGTCAGAAGTGTCGGCAGTGTCCGCCGGCGCCGGTCCAGTGTCCACCGTTGTCTGAAAACTGCACTTTTCTGACCTCTGACCTCACTGGACGGTCCGCCACACTTTTCTTTACACCTCTCGGGCTTATCCGAGAGTGTGGCGTTGTAGGGGAGGTGTCCCCGCACGCGTGCGTATGTCAGAAGTGTCGGCAGTGTCCGCCGGCGCCGGTCCAGTGTCCACTGTTGTCTGAAAACGGCACTTTTCTGACCTCTGACCTCACTGGACGGTCCGCCACACTTTTTTTTACACCTCTCGGGCTTATCCGAGAGTCTGGCGTTGTAGGGGAGGTGTCCCCGCACGCGTGCGTATGTCAGAAGTGTCGGCAGTGTCCGCCGGCGCCGGTCCAGTGTCCACCGTTGTCTGAAAACTGCACTTTTCTGACCTCTGACCTCACTGGACGGTCCGCCACACTTTTTTTTACATCTCTCGGGCTTATCCGAGAGTGTGGCGTTGTAGGGGAGGTGTCCCCGCACGCGTGCGTATGTCAGAAGTGTCGGCAGTGTCCGCCGGCGCCGGTCCAGTGTCCACCGTTGTCTGAAAACTGCACTTTTCTGACCTCTGACCTCACTGGACGGTCCGCCACACTTTTCTTTACACCTCTCGGGCTTATCCGAGAGTGTGGCGTTGTAGGGGAGGTGTCCCCGCACGCGTGCGTATGTCAGAAGTGTCGGCAGTGTCCGCCGGCGCCGGTCCAGTGTCCACCGTTGTCTGAAAACTGCACTTTTCTGACCTCTGACCTCACTGGACGGTCCGCCACACTTTTCTTTACACCTCTCGGGCTTATCCGAGAGTGTGGCGTTGTAGGGGAGGTGTCCCTGCACGCGTGCGTATGTCAAAAGTGTCGGCAGTGTCCACCGGTGCCTGTCCAGTGTCCACTGTTGTCTGAAAACGGCACTTTTCTGACCTCTGACCTCACTGGACGGTCCACCACACTTTTTTTTACACCTCTCGGGCTTATCCGAGAGTGTGGCGTTGTAGGGGAGGTGTCCCCGCACGCGTGCGTATGTCAGAAGTGTCGGCAGTGTCCACCGGTGCCTGTCCAGTGTCCATTGTTGTCTGAAAACGGCACTTTTCTGACCTCTGACCTCACTGGACGGTCCGCCACACTTTTTTTTACACCTCTCGGGCTTATCCGAGAGTGTGGCGTTGTAGGGGAGGTGTCCCCGCACGCGTGCGTATGTCAGAAGTGTCGGCAGTGTCCGCCGGCGCCGGTCCAGTGTCCACCGTTGTCTGAAAACTGCACTTTTCTGACCTCTGACCTCACTGGACGGTCCGCCACACTTTTTTTTACATCTCTCGGGCTTATCCGAGAGTGTGGCGTTGTAGGGGAGGTGTCCCCGCACGCGTGCGTATGTCAGAAGTGTCGGCAGTGTCCGCCGGCGCCGGTCCAGTGTCCACCGTTGTCTGAAAACTGCACTTTTCTGACCTCTGACCTCACTGGACGGTCCGCCACACTTTTCTTTACACCTCTCGGGCTTATCCGAGAGTGTGGCGTTGTAGGGGAGGTGTCCCCGCACGCGTGCGTATGTCAGAAGTGTCGGCAGTGTCCGCCGGCGCCGGTCCAGTGTCCACCGTTGTCTGAAAACTGCACTTTTCTGACCTCTGACCTCACTGGACGGTCCGCCACACTTTTTTTTACATCTCTCGGGCTTATCCGAGAGTGTGGCGTTGTAGGGGAGGTGTCCCCGCACGCGTGCGTATGTCAGAAGTGTCGGCAGTGTCCGCCGGCGCCGGTCCAGTGTCCACCGTTGTCTGAAAACTGCACTTTTCTGACCTCTGACCTCACTGGACGGTCCGCCACACTTTTCTTTACACCTCTCGGGCTTATCCGAGAGTGTGGCGTTGTAGGGGAGGTGTCCCCGCACGCGTGCGTATGTCAGAAGTGTCGGCAGTGTCCGCCGGCGCCGGTCCAGTGTCCACCGTTGTCTGAAAACTGCACTTTTCTGACCTCTGACCTCACTGGACGGTCCGCCACACTTTTCTTTACACCTCTCGGGCTTATCCGAGAGTCTGGCGTTGTAGGGGAGGTGTCCCCGCACGCGTGCGTATGTCAGAAGTGTCGGCAGTGTCCGCCGGCGCCGGTCCAGTGTCCACTGTTGTCTGAAAACGGCACTTTTCTGACCTCTGACCTCACTGGACGGTCCGCCACACTTTTTTTTACACCTCTCGGGCTTATCCGAGAGTCTGGCGTTGTAGGGGAGGTGTCCCCGCACGCGTGCGTATGTCAGAAGTGTCGGCAGTGTCCGCCGGCGCCGGTCCAGTGTCCACCGTTGTCTGAAAACTGCACTTTTCTGACCTCTGACCTCACTGGACGGTCCGCCACACTTTTTTTTACATCTCTCGGGCTTATCCGAGAGTGTGGCGTTGTAGGGGAGGTGTCCCCGCACGCGTGCGTATGTCAGAAGTGTCGGCAGTGTCCGCCGGCGCCGGTCCAGTGTCCACCGTTGTCTGAAAACTGCACTTTTCTGACCTCTGACCTCACTGGACGGTCCGCCACACTTTTCTTTACACCTCTCGGGCTTATCCGAGAGTGTGGCGTTGTAGGGGAGGTGTCCCCGCACGCGTGCGTATGTCAGAAGTGTCGGCAGTGTCCGCCGGCGCCGGTCCAGTGTCCACCGTTGTCTGAAAACTGCACTTTTCTGACCTCTGACCTCACTGGACGGTCCGCCACACTTTTTTTTACATCTCTCGGGCTTATCCGAGAGTGTGGCGTTGTAGGGGAGGTGTCCCCGCACGCGTGCGTATGTCAGAAGTGTCGGCAGTGTCCGCCGGCGCCGGTCCAGTGTCCACCGTTGTCTGAAAACTGCACTTTTCTGACCTCTGACCTCACTGGACGGTCCGCCACACTTTTCTTTACACCTCTCGGGCTTATCCGAGAGTCTGGCGTTGTAGGGGAGGTGTCCCCGCACGCGTGCGTATGTCAGAAGTGTCGGCAGTGTCCGCCGGCGCCGGTCCAGTGTCCACCGTTGTCTGAAAACTGCACTTTTCTGACCTCTGACCTCACTGGTCGGTCCGCCACACTTTTTTTTACATCTCTCGGGCTTATCCGAGAGTGTGGCGTTGTAGGGGAGGTGTCCCCGCACGCGTGCGTATGTCAGAAGTGTCGGCAGTGTCCGCCGGCGCCGGTCCAGTGTCCACCGTTGTCTGAAAACTGCACTTTTCTGACCTCTGACCTCACTGGACGGTCCGCCACACTTTTCTTTACACCTCTCGGGCTTATCCGAGAGTCTGGCGTTGTAGGGGAGGTGTCCCCGCACGAGTGCGTATGTCAGAAGTGTCGGCAGTGTCCGCCGGCGCCGGTCCAGTGTCCACCGTTGTCTGAAAACTGCACTTTTCTGACCTCTGACCTCACTGGACGGTCCGCCACACTTTTCTTTACACCTCTCGGGCTTATCCGAGAGTGTGGCGTTGTAGGGGAGGTGTCCCCGCACGCGTGCGTATGTCAAAAGTGTCGGCAGTGTCCACCGGTGCCTGTCCAGTGTCCACTGTTGTCTGAAAACTGAACTTTTCTGACCTCTGACCTCACTGGACGGTCCGCCACACTTTTTTTTACACCTCTCGGGCTTATCCGAGAGTGTGGCGTTCTAGGGGAGGTGTCCCCGCACGCGTGCATATGTCAGAAGTGTCGGCAGTGTCCGCCGGCGCCGGTCCAGTGTCCACCGTTGTCTGAAAACTGCACTTTTCTGACCTCTGACCTCACTGGACGGTCCGCCACACTTTTCTTTACACCTCTCGGGCTTATCCGAGAGTGTGGCGTTGTAGGGGAGGTGTCCCCGCACGCGTGCGTATGTCAGAAGTGTCGGCAGTGTCCACCGGTGCCTGTCCAGTGTCCACTGTTGTCTGAAAACTGCACTTTTCTGACCTCTGACCTCACTGGACGGTCCGCCACACTTTTTTTTACACCTCTCGGGCTTATCCGAGAGTGTGGCGTTCTAGGGGAGGTGTCCCCGCACGCGTGCGTATGTCAGAAGTGTCGGCAGTGTCCGCCGGCGCCGGTCCAGTGTCCACCGTTGTCTGAAAACTGCACTTTTCTGACCTCTGACCTCACTGGACGGTCCGCCACACTTTTCTTTACACCTCTCGGGCTTATCCGAGAGTGTGGCGTTGTAGGGGAGGTGTCCCCGCACGCGTGCGTATGTCAGAAGTGTCGGCAGTGTCCGCCGGCGCCGGTCCAGTGTCCACCGTTGTCTGAAAACTGCACTTTTCTGACCTCTGACCTCACTGGACGGTCCGCCACACTTTTCTTTACACCTCTCGGGCTTATCCGAGAGTGTGGCGTTGTAGGGGAGGTGTCCCCGCACGCGTGCGTATGTCAGAAGTGTCGGCAGTGTCCGCCGGCGCCGGTCCAGTGTCCACCGTTGTCTGAAAACTGCACTTTTCTGACCTCTGACCTCACTGGACGGTCCGCCACACTTTTCTTTACACCTCTCGGGCTTATCCGAGAGTGTGGCGTTGTAGGGGAGGTGTCCCCGCACGCGTGCGTATGTCAAAAGTGTCGGCAGTGTCCACCGGTGCCTGTCCAGTGTCCACCGTTGTCTGAAAACGGCACTTTTCTGACCTCTGACCTCACTGGACGGTCCACCACACTTTTCTTTACACCTCTCGGGCTTATCCGAGAGTGTGGCGTTGTAGGGGAGGTGTCCCCGCACGCGTGCGTATGTCAGAAGTGTCGGCAGTGTCCGCCGGCGCCGGTCCAGTGTCCACCGTTGTCTGAAAACTGCACTTTTCTGACCTCTGACCTCACTGGATGGTCCGCCACACTTTTTTTTACACCTCTCGGGCTTATCCGAGAGTGTGGCGTTGTAGGGGAGGTGTCCCCGCACGCGTGCGTATGTCAGAAGTGTCGGCAGTGTCCGCCGGCGCCGGTCCAGTGTCCACCGTTGTCTGAAAACTGCACTTTTCTGACCTCTGACCTCAATGGACGGTCCGCCACAATTTTTTTTACATCTCTCGGGCTTATCCGAGAGTGTGGCGTTGTAGGGGAGGTGTCCCCGCACGCGTGCGTATGTCAGAAGTGTCGGCAGTGTCCGCCGGCGCCGGTCCAGTGTCCACCGTTGTCTGAAAACTGCACTTTTCTGACCTCTGACCTCACTGGACGGTCCGCCACACTTTTCTTTACACCTCTCGGGCTTATCCGAGAGTCTGGTGTTGTAGGGGAGGTGTCCCCGCACGCGTGCGTATGTCAGAAGTGTCGGCAGTGTCCGCCGGCGCCGGTCCAGTGTCCACCGTTGTCTGAAAACTGCACTTTTCTGACCTCACTGGACGGTCCGCCACACTTTTCTTTTCACCTCTCGGGCTTATCCGAGAGTGTGGCGTTGTAGGGGAGGTGTCCCCGCACGCGTGCGTATGTCAGAAGTGTCGGCAGTGTCCGCCGGCGCCGGTCCAGTGTCCACCGTTGTCTGAAAACTGCACTTTTCTGACCTCTGACCTCACTGGACGGTCCGCCACACTTTTCTTTACACCTCTCGGGCTTATCCGAGAGTGTGGCGTTGTAGGGGAGGTGTCCCCGCACGCGTGCGTATGTCAGAAGTGTCGGCAGTGTCCGCCGGCGCCGGTCCAGTGTCCACCGTTGTCTGAAAACTGCACTTTTCTGACCTCTGACCTCACTGGACGGTCCGCCACACTTTTCTTTACACCTCTCGGGCTTATCCGAGAGTGTGGCGTTGTAGGGGAGGTGTCCCCGCACGCGTGCGTATGTCAGAAGTGTCGGCAGTGTCCGCCGGCGCCGGTCCAGTGTCCACCGTTGTCTGAAAACTGCACTTTTCTGACCTCTGACCTCACTGGACGGTCCGCCACACTTTTCTTTACACCTCTCGGGCTTATCCGAGAGTGTGGCGTTGTAGGGGAGGTGTCCCCGCACGCGTGCGTATGTCAGAAGTGTCGGCAGTGTCCGCCGGCGCCGGTCCAGTGTCCACTGTTGTCTGAAAACGGCACTTTTCTGACCTCTGACCTCACTGGACGGTCCGCCACACTTTTTTTTACACCTCTCGGGCTTATCCGAGAGTCTGGCGTTGTAGGGGAGGTGTCCCCGCACGCGTGCGTATGTCAGAAGTGTCGGCAGTGTCCGCCGGCGCCGGTCCAGTGTCCACCGTTGTCTGAAAACTGCACTTTTCTGACCTCTGACCTCACTGGACGGTCCGCCACACTTTTCTTTACATCTCTCGGGCTTATCCGAGAGTTTGGCGTTGTAGGGGAGGTGTCCCCGCACGCGTGCGTATGTCAGAAGTGTCGGCAGTGTCCGCCGGCGCCGGTCCAGTGTCCACCGTTGTCTGAAAACTGCACTTTTCTGACCTCTGACCTCACTGGACGGTCCGCCACACTTTTCTTTACACCTCTCGGGCTTATCCGAGAGTGTGGCGTTGTAGGGGAGGTGTCCCTGCACGCGTGCGTATGTCAAAAGTGTCGGCAGTGTCCACCGGTGCCTGTCCAGTGTCCACTGTTGTCTGAAAACGGCACTTTTCTGACCTCTGACCTCACTGGACGGTCCACCACACTTTTTTTTACACCTCTCGGGCTTATCCGAGAGTGTGGCGTTGTAGGGGAGGTGTCCCCGCACGCGTGCGTATGTCAGAAGTGTCGGCAGTGTCCACCGGTGCCTGTCCAGTGTCCATTGTTGTCTGAAAACGGCACTTTTCTGACCTCTGACCTCACTGGACGGTCCGCCACACTTTTTTTTACACCTCTCGGGCTTATCCGAGAGTGTGGCGTTGTAGGGGAGGTGTCCCCGCACGCGTGCGTATGTCAGAAGTGTCGGCAGTGTCCGCCGGCGCCGGTCCAGTGTCCACCGTTGTCTGAAAACTGCACTTTTCTGACCTCTGACCTCACTGGACGGTCCGCCACACTTTTTTTTACATCTCTCGGGCTTATCCGAGAGTGTGGCGTTGTAGGGGAGGTGTCCCCGCAAGCGTGCGTATGTCAGAAGTGTCGGCAGTGTCCGCCGGCGCCGGTCCAGTGTCCACCGTTGTCTGAAAACTGCACTTTTCTGACCTCTGACCTCACTGGACGGTCCGCCACACTTTTTTTTATATCTCTCGGGCTTATCCGAGAGTGTGGCGTTGTAGGGGAGGTGTCCCCGCACGCGTGCGTATGTCAGAAGTGTCGGCAGTGTCCGCCGGCGCCGGTCCAGTGTCCACCGTTGTCTGAAAACTGCACTTTTCTGACCTCTGACCTCACTGGACGGTCCGCCACACTTTTCTTTACACCTCTCGGGCTTATCCGAGAGTCTGGCGTTGTAGGGGAGGTGTCCCCGCACGCGTGCGTATGTCAGAAGTGTCGGCAGTGTCCGCCGGCGCCGGTCCAGTGTCCACTGTTGTCTGAAAACAGCACTTTTCTGACCTCTGACCTCACTGGACGGTCCGCCAAACTTTTTTTTACACCTCTCGGGCTTATCCGAGAGTGTGGCGTTGTAGGGGAGGTGTCCCCGCACGCGTGCGTATGTCAGAAGTGTCGGCAGTGTCCGCCGGCGCCGGTCCAGTGTCCACCGTTGTCTGAAAACTGCACTTTTCTGACCTCTGACCTCACTGGACGGTCCGCCACACTTTTTTTTACATCTCTCGGGCTTATCCGAGAGTGTGGCGTTGTAGGGGAGGTGTCCCCGCACGCGTGCGTATGTCAGAAGTGTCGGCAGTGTCCGCCGGCGCCGGTCCAGTGTCCACCGTTGTTTGAAAACTGCACTTTTCTGACCTCTGACCTCACTGGACGGTCCGCCACACTTTTCTTTACACCTCTCGGGCTTATCCGAGAGTGTGGCGTTGTAGGGGAGGTGTCCCCGCACGCGTGCGTATGTCAGAAGTGTCGGCAGTGTCCGCCGGCGCCGGTCCAGTGTCCACTGTTGTCTGAAAACGGCACTTTTCTGACCTCTGACCTCACTGGACGGTCCGCCACACTTTTTTTTACACCTCTCGGGCTTATCCGAGAGTCTGGCGTTGTAGGGGAGGTGTCCCCGCACGCGTGCGTATGTCAGAAGTGTCGGCAGTGTCCGCCGGCGCCGGTCCAGTGTCCACTGTTGTCTGAAAACAGCACTTTTCTGACCTCTGACCTCACTGGACGGTCCGCCAAACTTTTTTTTACACCTCTCGGGCTTATCCGAGAGTGTGGCGTTGTAGGGGAGGTGTCCCCGCACGCGTGCGTATGTCAGAAGTGTCGGCAGTGTCCGCCGGCGCCGGTCCAGTGTCCACCGTTGTCTGAAAACTGCACTTTTCTGACCTCTGACCTCACTGGACGGTCCGCCACACTTTTTTTTACATCTCTCGGGCTTATCCGAGAGTGTGGCGTTGTAGGGGAGGTGTCCCCGCACGCGTGCGTATGTCAGAAGTGTCGGCAGTGTCCGCCGGCGCCGGTCCAGTGTCCACCGTTGTCTGAAAACTGCACTTTTCTGACCTCTGACCTCACTGGACGGTCCGCCACACTTTTCTTTACACCTCTCGGGCTTATCCGAGAGTGTGGCGTTGTAGGGGAGGTGTCCCCGCACGCGTGCGTATGTCAGAAGTGTCGGCAGTGTCCGCCGGCGCCGGTCCAGTGTCCACCGTTGTCTGAAAACTGCACTTTTCTGACCTCTGACCTCACTGGACGGTCCGCCACACTTTTCTTTACACCTCTCGGGCTTATCCGAGAGTGTGGCGTTGTAGGGGAGGTGTCCCTGCACGCGTGCGTATGTCAAAAGTGTCGGCAGTGTCCACCGGTGCCTGTCCAGTGTCCACTGTTGTCTGAAAACGGCACTTTTCTGACCTCTGACCTCACTGGACGGTCCACCACACTTTTTTTTACACCTCTCGGGCTTATCCGAGAGTGTGGCGTTGTAGGGGAGGTGTCCCCGCACGCGTGCGTATGTCAGAAGTGTCGGCAGTGTCCACCGGTGCCTGTCCAGTGTCCATTGTTGTCTGAAAACGGCACTTTTCTGACCTCTGACCTCACTGGACGGTCCGCCACACTTTTTTTTACACCTCTCGGGCTTATCCGAGAGTGTGGCGTTGTAGGGGAGGTGTCCCCGCACGCGTGCGTATGTCAGAAGTGTCGGCAGTGTCCGCCGGCGCCGGTCCAGTGTCCACCGTTGTCTGAAAACTGCACTTTTCTGACCTCTGACCTCACTGGACGGTCCGCCACACTTTTTTTTACATCTCTCGGGCTTATCCGAGAGTGTGGCGTTGTAGGGGAGGTGTCCCCGCAAGCGTGCGTATGTCAGAAGTGTCGGCAGTGTCCGCCGGCGCCGGTCCAGTGTCCACCGTTGTCTGAAAACTGCACTTTTCTGACCTCTGACCTCACTGGACGGTCCGCCACACTTTTTTTTACATCTCTCGGGCTTATCCGAGAGTGTGGCGTTGTAGGGGAGGTGTCCCCGCACGCGTGCGTATGTCAGAAGTGTCGGCAGTGTCCGCCGGCGCCGGTCCAGTGTCCACCGTTGTCTGAAAACTGCACTTTTCTGACCTCTGACCTCACTGGACGGTCCGCCACACTTTTCTTTACACCTCTCGGGCTTATCCGAGAGTCTGGCGTTGTAGGGGAGGTGTCCCCGCACGCGTGCGTATGTCAGAAGTGTCGGCAGTGTCCGCCGGCGCCGGTCCAGTGTCCACTGTTGTCTGAAAACAGCACTTTTCTGACCTCTGACCTCACTGGACGGTCCGCCAAACTTTTTTTTACACCTCTCGGGCTTATCCGAGAGTGTGGCGTTGTAGGGGAGGTGTCCCCGCACGCGTGCGTATGTCAGAAGTGTCGGCAGTGTCCGCCGGCGCCGGTCCAGTGTCCACCGTTGTCTGAAAACTGCACTTTTCTGACCTCTGACCTCACTGGACGGTCCGCCACACTTTTTTTTACATCTCTCGGGCTTATCCGAGAGTGTGGCGTTGTAGGGGAGGTGTCCCCGCACGCGTGCGTATGTCAGAAGTGTCGGCAGTGTCCGCCGGCGCCGGTCCAGTGTCCACCGTTGTCTGAAAACTGCACTTTTCTGACCTCTGACCTCACTGGACGGTCCGCCACACTTTTCTTTACACCTCTCGGGCTTATCCGAGAGTGTGGCGTTGTAGGGGAGGTGTCCCCGCACGCGTGCGTATGTCAGAAGTGTCGGCAGTGTCCGCCGGCGCCGGTCCAGTGTCCACTGTTGTCTGAAAACGGCACTTTTCTGACCTCTGACCTCACTGGACGGTCCGCCACACTTTTTTTTACACCTCTCGGACTTATCCGAGAGTCTGGCGTTGTAGGGGAGGTGTCCCCGCACGCGTGCGTATGTCAGAAGTGTCGGCAGTGTCCGCCGGCGCCGGTCCAGTGTCCACCGTTGTCTGAAAACTGCACTTTTCTGACCTCTGACCTCACTGGACGGTCCGCCACACTTTTTTTTACATCTCTCGGGCTTATCCGAGAGTGTGGCGTTGTAGGGGAGGTGTCCCCGCACGCGTGCGTATGTCAGAAGTGTCGGCAGTGTCCGCCGGCGCCGGTCCAGTGTCCACCGTTGTCTGAAAACTGCACTTTTCTGACCTCTGACCTCACTGGACGGTCCGCCACACTTTTCTTTACACCTCTCGGGCTTATCCGAGAGTGTGGCGTTGTAGGGGAGGTGTCCCCGCACGCGTGCGTATGTCAGAAGTGTCGGCAGTGTCCGCCGGCGCCGGTCCAGTGTCCACCGTTGTCTGAAAACTGCACTTTTCTGACCTCTGACCTCACTGGACGGTCCGCCACACTTTTCTTTACACCTCTCGGGCTTATCCGAGAGTGTGGCGTTGTAGGGGAGGTGTCCCTGCACGCGTGCGTATGTCAAAAGTGTCGGCAGTGTCCACCGGTGCCTGTCCAGTGTCCACTGTTGTCTGAAAACGGCACTTTTCTGACCTCTGACCTCACTGGACGGTCCACCACACTTTTTTTTACACCTCTCGGGCTTATCCGAGAGTGTGGCGTTGTAGGGGAGGTGTCCCCGCACGCGTGCGTATGTCAGAAGTGTCGGCAGTGTCCACCGGTGCCTGTCCAGTGTCCATTGTTGTCTGAAAACGGCACTTTTCTGACCTCTGACCTCACTGGACGGTCCGCCACACTTTTTTTTACACCTCTCGGGCTTATCCGAGAGTGTGGCGTTGTAGGGGAGGTGTCCCCGCACGCGTGCGTATGTCAGAAGTGTCGGCAGTGTCCGCCGGCGCCGGTCAAGTGTCCACCGTTGTCTGAAAACTGCACTTTTCTGACCTCTGACCTCACTGGACGGTCCGCCACACTTTTCTTTACACCTCTCGGGCTTATCCGAGAGTGTGGCGTTGTAGGGGAGGTGTCCCCGCACGCGTGCGTATGTCAAAAGTGTCGGCAGTGTCCACCGGTGCCTGTCCAGTGTCCACTGTTGTCTGAAAACGGCACTTTTCTGACCTCTGACCTCACTGGACGGTCCACCACACTTTTTTTTACACCTCTCGGGCTTATCCGAGAGTGTGGCGTTGTCCCCGCACGCGTGCGTATGTCAGAAGTGTCGGCAGTGTCCACCGGTGCCTGTCCAGTGTCCACTGTTGTCTGAAAACGGCACTTTTCTGACCTCTGACCTCAGAGTGTGGCGTTGTAGGGGAGGTGTCCCCGCACGCGTGCGTATGTCAGAAGTGTCGGCAGTGTCCGCCGGCGCCGGTCCAGTGTCCACCGTTGTCTGAAAACTGCACTTTTCTGACCTCTGACCTCACTGGACGGTCCGCCACACTTTTTTTTACATCTCTCGGGCTTATCCGAGAGTGTGGCGTTGTAGGGGAGGTGTCCCCGCACGCGTGCGTATGTCAGAAGTGTCGGCAGTGTCCGCCGGCGCCGGTCCAGTGTCCACCGTTGTCTGAAAACTGCACTTTTCTGACCTCTGACCTCACTGGACGGTCCGCCACACTTTTTTTTACATCTCTCGGGCTTATCCGAGAGTGTGGCGTTGTAGGGGAGGTGTCCCCGCACGCGTGCGTATGTCAGAAGTGTCGGCAGTGTCCGCCGGCGCCGGTCCAGTGTCCACCGTTGTCTGAAAACTGCACTTTTCTGACCTCTGACCTCACTGGACGGTCCGCCACACTTTTCTTTACACCTCTCGGGCTTATCCGAGAGTGTGGCGTTGTAGGGGAGGTGTCCCCGCACGCGTGCATATGTCAAAAGTGTCGGCAGTGTCCACCGGTGCCTGTCCAGTGTCCACTGTTGTCTGAAAACGGCACTTTTCTGACCTCTGACCTCACTGGACGGTCCACCACACTTTTTTTTACACCTCTCGGGCTTATCCGAGAGTGTGGCGTTGTAGGGGAGGTCTCCCCGCACGCGTGCGTATGTCAGAAGTGTCGGCAGTGTCCACCGGTGCCTGTCCAGTGTCCACTGTTGTCTGAAAACGGCACTTTTCTGACCTCTGACCTCACTGGACGGTCCGCCACACTTTTTTTTACACCTCTCGGGCTTATCCGAGAGTGTGGCGTTGTAGGGGAGGTGTCCCCGCACGCGTGCGTATGTCAGAAGTGTCGGCAGTGTCCGCCGGCGCCGGTCCAGTGTCCACCGTTGTCTGAAAACTGCACTTTTCTGACCTCTGACCTCACTGGACGGTCCGCCACACTTTTTTTTACATCTCTCGGGCTTATCCGAGAGTGTGGCGTTGTAGGGGAGGTGTCCCCGCACGCGTGCGTATGTCAGAAGTGTCGGCAGTGTCCGCCGGCGCCGGTCCAGTGTCCACCGTTGTCTGAAAACTGCACTTTTCTGACCTCTGACCTCACTGGACGGTCCGCCACACTTTTTTTTACATCTCTCGGGCTTATCCGAGAGTGTGGCGTTGTAGGGGAGGTGTCCCCGCACGCGTGCGTATGTCAGAAGTGTCGGCAGTGTCCGCCGGCGCCGGTCCAGTGTCCACCGTTGTCTGAAAACTGCACTTTTCTGACCTCTGACCTCACTGGACGGTCCGCCACACTTTTTTTTACACCTCTCGGGCTTATCCGAGAGTGTGGCGTTGTAGGGGAGGTGTCCCCGCACGCGTGCGTATGTCAGAAGTGTCGGCAGTGTCCGCCGGCGCCGGTCCAGTGTCCACCGTTGTCTGAAAACTGCACTTTTCTGACCTCTGACCTCACTGGACGGTCCGCCACACTTTTTTTTACATCTCTCGGGCTTTTCCGAGAGTGTGGCGTTGTAGGGGAGGTGTCCCCGCACGCGTGCGTATGTCAGAAGTGTCGGCAGTGTCCGCCGGCGCCGGTCCAGTGTCCACCGTTGTCTGAAAACTGCACTTTTCTGACCTCTGACCTCACTGGACGGTCCGCCACACTTTTCTTTACACCTCTCGGGCTTATCCGAGAGTCTGGCGTTGTAGGGGAGGTGTCCCCGCACGCGTGCGTATGTCAGAAGTGTCGGCAGTGTCCGCCGGCGCCGGTCCAGTGTCCACCGTTGTCTGAAAACTGCACTTTTCTGACCTCTGACCTCACTGGACGGTCCGCCACACTTTTCTTTACACCTCTCGGGCTTATCCGAGAGTGTGGCGTTGTAGGGGAGGTGTCCCCGCACGCGTGCGTATGTCAGAAGTGTCGGCAGTGTCCGCCGGCGCCGGTCCAGTGTCCACCGTTGTCTGAAAACTGCACTTTTCTGACCTCTGACCTCACTGGACGGTCCGCCACACTTTTTTTTACACCTCTCGGGCTTATCCGAGAGTGTGGCGTTGTAGGGGAGGTGTCCCCGCACGCGTGCGTATGTCAGAAGTGTCGGCAGTGTCCGCCGGTGCCTGTCCAGTGTCCACTGTTGTCTGAAAACGGCACTTTTCTGACCTCTGACCTCACTGGACGGTCCGCCACACTTTTTTTTACACCTCTCGGGCTTATCCGAGAGTGTGGCGTTGTAGGGGAGGTGTCCCCGCACGCGTGCGTATGTCAGAAGTGTCGGCAGTGTCCGCCGGCGCCGGTCCAGTGTCCACCGTTGTCTGAAAACTGCACTTTTCTGACCTCTGACCTCACTGGACGGTCCGCCACACTTTTTTTTACATCTCTCGGGCTTATCCGAGAGTGTGGCGTTGTAGGGGAGGTGTCCCCGCACGCGTGCGTATGTCAGAAGTGTCGGCAGTGTCCGCCGGCGCCGGTCCAGTGTCCACCGTTGTCTGAAAACTGCACTTTTCTGACCTCTGACCTCACTGGACGGTCCGCCACACTTTTCTTTACACCTCTCGGGCTTATCCGAGAGTCTGGCGTTGTAGGGGAGGTGTCCCCGCACGCGTGCGTATGTCAGAAGTGTCGGCAGTGTCCGCCGGCGCCGGTCCAGTGTCCACCGTTGTCTGAAAACTGCACTTTTCTGACCTCTGACCTCACTGGACGGTCCGCCACACTTTTCTTTACACCTCTCGGGCTTATCCGAGAGTGTGGCGTTGTAGGGGAGGTGTCCCCGCACGCGTGCGTATGTCAGAAGTGTCGGCAGTGTCCGCCGGCGCCGGTCCAGTGTCCACCGTTGTCTGAAAACTGCACTTTTCTGACCTCTGACCTCACTGGACGGTCCGCCACACTTTTTTTTACATCTCTCGGGCTTATCCGAGAGTGTGGCGTTGTAGGGGAGGTGTCCCCGCACGCGTGCGTATGTCAGAAGTGTCGGCAGTGTCCGCCGGCGCCGGTCCAGTGTCCACCGTTGTCTGAAAACTGCACTTTTCTGACCTCTGACCTCACTGGACGGTCCGCCACACTTTTTTTTACACCTCTCGGGCTTATCCGAGAGTGTGGCGTTGTAGGGGAGGTGTCCCCGCACGCGTGCGTATGTCAGAAGTGTCGGCAGTGTCCGCCGGCGCCGGTCCAGTGTCCACCGTTGTCTGAAAACTGCACTTTTCTGACCTCTGACCTCAATGGACGGTCCGCCACACTTTTTTTTACATCTCTCGGGCTTATCCGAGAGTGTGGCGTTGTAGGGGAGGTGTCCCCGCACGCGTGCGTATGTCAGAAGTGTCGGCAGTGTCCGCCGGCGCCGGTCCAGTGTCCACCGTTGTCTGAAAACTGCACTTTTCTGACCTCTGACCTCACTGGACGGTCCGCCACACTTTTCTTTACACCTCTCGGGCTTATCCGAGAGTGTGGCGTTGTAGGGGAGGTGTACCCGCACGCGTGCGTATGTCAGAAGTGTCGGCAGTGTCCACCGGTGCCTGTCCAGTGTCCATTGTTGTCTGAAAACGGCACTTTTCTGACCTCTGACCTCACTGGACGGTCCGCCACACTTTTTTTTACACCTCTCGGGCTTATCCGAGAGTGTGGCGTTGTAGGGGAGGTGTCCCCGCACGCGTGCGTATGTCAGAAGTGTCGGCAGTGTCCGCCGGCGCCGGTCCAGTGTCCACCGTTGTCTGAAAACTGCACTTTTCTGACCTCTGACCTCACTGGACGGTCCGCCACACTTTTCTTTACACCTCTCGGGCTTATCCGAGAGTGTGGCGTTGTAGGGGAGGTGTCCCCGCATGCGTGCGTATGTCAGAAGTGTCGGCAGTGTCCGCCGGCGCCGGTCCAGTGTCCACCGTTGTCTGAAAACTGCACTTTTCTGACCTCTGACCTCAATGGACGGTCCGCCACACTTTTTTTTACATCTCTCGGGCTTATCCGAGAGTGTGGCGTTGTAGGGGAGGTGTCCCCGCACGCGTGCGTATGTCAGAAGTGTCGGCAGTGTCCGCCGGCGCCGGTCCAGTGTCCACCGTTGTCTGAAAACTGCACTTTTCTGACCTCTGACCTCACTGGACGGTCCGCCACACTTTTCTTTACACCTCTCGGGCTTATCCGAGAGTGTGGCGTTGTAGGGGAGGTGTACCCGCACGCGTGCGTATGTCAGAAGTGTCGGCAGTGTCCACCGGTGCCTGTCCAGTGTCCACTGTTGTCTGAAAACGGCACTTTTCTGACCTCTGACCTCACTGGACGGTCCGCCACACTTTTTTTTACACCTCTCGGGCTTATCCGAGAGTGTGGCGTTGTAGGGGAGGTGTCCCCGCACGCGTGCGTATGTCAGAAGTGTCGGCAGTGTCCGCCGGCGCCGGTCCAGTGTCCACCGTTGTCTGAAAACTGCACTTTTCTGACCTCTGACCTCACTGGACGGTCCGCCACACTTTTCTTTACACCTCTCGGGCTTATCCGAGAGTGTGGCGTTGTAGGGGAGGTGTACCCGCACGCGTGCGTATGTCAGAAGTGTCGGCAGTGTCCACCGGTGCCTGTCCAGTGTCCACTGTTGTCTGAAAACGGCACTTTTCTGACCTCTGACCTCACTGGACGGTCCGCCACACTTTTTTTTACACCTCTCGGGCTTATCCGAGAGTGTGGCGTTGTAGGGGAGGTGTCCCCGCAAGCGTGCGTATGTCAGAAGTGTCGGCAGTGTCCGCCGGCGCCGGTCCAGTGTCCACCGTTGTCTGAAAACTGCACTTTTCTGACCTCTGACCTCACTGGACGGTCCGCCACACTTTTCTTTACACCTCTCGGGCTTATCCGAGAGTGTGGCGTTGTAGGGGAGGTGTCCCCGCACGCGTGCGTATGTCAGAAGTGTCGGCAGTGTCCGCCGGCGCCGGTCCAGTGTCCACCGTTGTCTGAAAACTGCACTTTTCTGACCTCTGACCTCAATGGACGGTCCGCCACACTTTTTTTTACATCTCTCGGGCTTATCTGAGAGTGTGGCGTTGTAGGGGAGGTGTCCCCGCACGCGTGCGTATGTCAGAAGTGTCGGCAGTGTCCGCCGGCGCCGGTCCAGTGTCCACCGTTGTCTGAAAACTGCACTTTTCTGACCTCTGACCTCACTGGACGGTCCGCCACACTTTTCTTTACACCTCTCGGGCTTATCCGAGAGTGTGGCGTTGTAGGGGAGGTGTCCCCGCACGCGTGCGTATGTCAGAAGTGTCGGCAGTGTCCGCCGGCGCCGGTCCAGTGTCCACCGTTGTCTGAAAACTGCACTTTTCTGACCTCTGACCTCACTGGACGGTCCGCCACACTTTTCTTTACACCTCTCGGGCTTATCCGAGAGTGTGGCGTTGTAGGGGAGGTGTACCCGCACGCGTGCGTATGTCAGAAGTGTCGGCAGTGTCCACCGGTGCCTGTCCAGTGTCCACTGTTGTCTGAAAACGGCACTTTTCTGACCTCTGACCTCACTGGACGGTCCGCCACACTTTTTTTTACACCTCTCGGGCTTATCCGAGAGTGTGGCGTTGTAGGGGAGGTGTCCCCGCAAGCGTGCGTATGTCAGAAGTGTCGGCAGTGTCCGCCGGCGCCGGTCCAGTGTCCACCGTTGTCTGAAAACTGCACTTTTCTGACCTCTGACCTCACTGGACGGTCCGCCACACTTTTCTTTACACCTCTCGGGCTTATCCGAGAGTGTGGCGTTGTAGGGGAGGTGTCCCCGCACGCGTGCGTATGTCAGAAGTGTCGGCAGTGTCCGCCGGCGCCGGTCCAGTGTCCACCGTTGTCTGAAAACTGCACTTTTCTGACCTCTGACCTCACTGGACGGTCCGCCACACTTTTCTTTACACCTCTCGGGCTTATCCGAGAGTGTGGCGTTGTAGGGGAGGTGTCCCCGCACGCGTGCGTATGTCAGAAGTGTCGGCAGTGTCCGCCGGCGCCGGTCCAGTGTCCACCGTTGTCTGAAAACTGCACTTTTCTGACCTCTGACCTCAATGGACGGTCCGCCACACTTTTTTTTACATCTCTCGGGCTTATCTGAGAGTGTGGCGTTGTAGGGGAGGTGTCCCCGCACGCGTGCGTATGTTAGAAGTGTCGGCAGTGTCCGCCGGCGCCGGTCCAGTGTCCACCGTTGTCTGAAAACTGCACTTTTCTGACCTCTGACCTCACTGGACGGTCCGCCACACTTTTCTTTACACCTCTCGGGCTTATCCGAGAGTGTGGCGTTGTAGGGGAGGTGTACCCGCACGCGTGCGTATGTCAGAAGTGTCGGCAGTGTCCACCGGTGCCTGTCCAGTGTCCACTGTTGTCTGAAAACGGCACTTTTCTGACCTCTGACCTCACTGGACGGTCCGCCACACTTTTTTTTACACCTCTCGGGCTTATCCGAGAGTGTGGCGTTGTAGGGGAGGTGTCCCCGCACGCGTGCGTATGTCAGAAGTGTCGGCAGTGTCTTCCGGCACCGGTCCAGTGTCCACCGTTGTCTGAAAACTGCACTTTTCTGACCTCTGACCTCACTGGACGGTCCGCCACACTTTTCTTTACACCTCTCGGGCTTATCCGAGAGTGTGGCGTTGTAGGGGAGGTGTACCCGCACGCGTGCGTATGTCAGAAGTGTCGGCGGTGTCCACCGGTGCCTGTCCAGTGTCCACTGTTGTCTGAAAACGGCACTTTTCTGACCTCTGACCTCACTGGACGGTCCGCCACACTTTTTTTTACACCTCTCGGGCTTATCCGAGAGTGTGGCGTTGTAGGGGAGGTGTCCCCGCACGCGTGCGTATGTCAGAAGTGTCGGCAGTGTCCGCCGGCGCCGGTCCAGTGTCCACCGTTGTCTGAAAACTGCACTTTTCTGACCTCTGACCTCACTGGACGGTCCGCCACACTTTTTTTTACATCTCTCGGGCTTATCCGAGAGTGTGGCGTTGTAGGGGAGGTGTCCCCGCACGCGTGCGTATGTCAGAAGTGTCGGCAGTGTCCGCCGGCGCCGGTCCAGTGTCCACCGTTGTCTGAAAACTGCACTTTTCTGACCTCTGACCTCACTGGACGGTCCGCCACACTTTTCTTTACACCTCTCGGGCTTATCCGAGAGTGTGGCGTTGTAGGGGAGGTGTCCCCGCACGCGTGCGTATGTCAGAAGTGTCGGCAGTGTCCGCCGGCGCCGGTCCAGTGTCCACCGTTGTCTGAAAACTGCACTTTTCTGACCTCTGACCTCAATGGACGGTCCGCCACACTTTTTTTTACATCTCTCGGGCTTATCTGAGAGTGTGGCGTTGTAGGGGAGGTGTCCCCGCACGCGTGCGTATGTCAGAAGTGTCGGCAGTGTCCGCCGGCGCCGGTCCAGTGTCCACCGTTGTCTGAAAACTGCACTTTTCTGACCTCTGACCTCACTGGACGGTCCGCCACACTTTTCTTTACACCTCTCGGGCTTATCCGAGAGTGTGTTGTTGTAGGGGAGGTGTACCCGCACGCGTGCGTATGTCAGAAGTGTCGGCAGTGTCCACCGGTGCCTGTCCAGTGTCCACTGTTGTCTGAAAACGGCACTTTTCTGACCTCTGACCTCACTGGACGGTCCGCCACACTTTTTTTTACACCTCTCGGGCTTATCCGAGAGTGTGGCGTTGTAGGGGAGGTGTCCCCGCACGCGTGCGTATGTCAGAAGTGTCGGCAGTGTCCGCCGGCACCGGTCCAGTGTCCACCGTTGTCTGAAAACTGCACTTTTCTGACCTCTGACCTCACTGGACGGTCCGCCACACTTTTCTTTACACCTCTCGGGCTTATCCGAGAGTGTGGCGTTGTAGGGGAGGTGTACCCGCACGCGTGCGTATGTCAGAAGTGTCGGCAGTGTCCACCGGTGCCTGTCCAGTGTCCACTGTTGTCTGAAAACGGCACTTTTCTGACCTCTGACCTCACTGGACGGTCCGCCACACTTTTTTTTACACCTCTCGGGCTTATCCGAGAGTGTGGCGTTGTAGGGGAGGTGTCCCCGCACGCGTGCGTATGTCAGAAGTGTCGGCAGTGTCCGCCGGCGCCGGTCCAGTGTCCACCGTTGTCTGAAAACTGCACTTTTCTGACCTCTGACCTCACTGGACGGTCCGCCACACTTTTTTTTACATCTCTCGGGCTTATCCGAGAGTGTGGCGTTGTAGGGGAGGTGTCCCCGCAAGCGTGCGTATGTCAGAAGTGTCGGCAGTGTCCGCCGGCGCCGGTCCAGTGTCCACCGTTGTCTGAAAACTGCACTTTTCTGACCTCTGACCTCACTGGACGGTCCGCCACACTTTTCTTTACACCTCTCGGGCTTATCCGAGAGTCTGGCGTTGTAGGGGAGGTGTCCCCGCACGCGTGCGTATGTCAGAAGTGTCGGCAGTGTCCGCCGGCGCCGGTCCAGTGTCCACCGTTGTCTGAAAACTGCACTTTTCTGACCTCTGACCTCACTGGACGGTCCGCCACACTTTTTTTTACATCTCTCGGGCTTATCCGAGAGTGTGGCGTTGTAGGGGAGGTGTCCCCGCAGGCGTGCGTATGTCAGAAGTGTCGGCAGTGTCCGCCGGCGCCGGTCCAGTGTCCACCGTTGTCTGAAAACTGCACTTTTCTGACCTCTGACCTCACTGGACGGTCCGCCACACTTTTCTTTACACCTCTCGGGCTTATCCGAGAGTCTGGCGTTGTAGGGGAGGTGTCCCCGCACGCGTGCGTATGTCAGAAGTGTCGGCAGTGTCCGCCGGCGCCGGTCCAGTGTCCACCGTTGTCTGAAAACTGCACTTTTCTGACCTCTGACCTCACTGGACGGTCCGCCACACTTTTCTTTACACCTCTCGGGCTTATCCGAGAGTGTGGCGTTGTAGGGGAGGTGTACCCGCACGCGTGCGTATGTCAGAAGTGTCGGCAGTGTCCACCGGTGCCTGTCCAGTGTCCACTGTTGTCTGAAAACGGCACTTTTCTGACCTCTGACCTCACTGGACGGTCCGCCACACTTTTTTTTACATCTCTCGGGCTTATCCGAGAGTGTGGCGTTGTAGGGGAGGTGTCCCCGCACGCGTGCGTATGTCAGAAGTGTCGGCAGTGTCCGCCGGCGCCGGTCCAGTGTCCACCGTTGTCTGAAAACTGCACTTTTCTGACCTCTGACCTCACTGGACGGTCCGCCACACTTTTTTTTACATCTCTCGGGCTTATCCGAGAGTTTGGCGTTGTAGGGGAGGTGTCCCCGCACACGTGCGTATGTCAGAAGTGTCGGCAGTGTCCGCCGGCGCCGGTCCAGTGTCCACCGTTGTCTGAAAACTGCACTTTTCTGACCTCTGACCTCACTGGACGGTCCGCCACACTTTTCTTTACACCTCTCGGGCTTATCCGAGAGTCTGGCGTTGTAGGGGAGGTGTCCCCGCACGCGTGCGTATGTCAGAAGTGTCGGCAGTGTCCGCCGGCGCCGGTCCAGTGTCCACCGTTGTCTGAAAACTGCACTTTTCTGACCTCTGACCTCACTGGACGGTCCGCCACACTTTTCTTTACATTTCTCGGGCTTATCCGAGAGTGTGGCGTTGTAGGGGAGGTGTCCCCGCACACGTGCGTATGTCAGAAGTGTCGGCAGTGTCCGCCGGCGCCGGTCCAGTGTCCACCGTTGTCTGAAAACTGCACTTTTCTGACCTCTGACCTCACTGGACGGTCCGCCACACTTTTCTTTACACCTCTCGGGCTTATCCGAGAGTCTGGCGTTGTAGGGGAGGTGTCCCCGCACGCGTGCGTATGTCAGAAGTGTCGGCAGTGTCCGCCGGCGCCGGTCCAGTGTCCACCGTTGTCTGAAAACTGCACTTTTCTGACCTCTGACCTCACTGGACGGTCCGCCACACTTTTTTTTACATCTCTCGGGCTTATCCGAGAGTGTGGCGTTGTAGGGGATTTGTCCCCGCACGCGTGCGTATGTCAGAAGTGTCGGCAGTGTCCACCGGTGCCTGTCCATTGTCCACTGTTGTCTGAAAATGGCACTTTTCTGACCTCTGACCTCACTGGACGGTCCGCCACACTTTTTTTTACACCTCTCGGGCTTATCCGAGAGTGTGGCGTTGTAGGGGAGGTGTCCCCGCACGCGTGCGTATGTCAGAAGTGTCGGCAGTGTCCGCCGGCGCCGGTCCAGTGTCCACCGTTGTCTGAAAACTGCACTTTTCTGACCTCTGACCTCACTGGACGGTCCGCCACACTTTTTTTTACATCTCTCGGGCTTATCCGAGAGTGTGGCGTTGTAGGGGAGGTGTCCCCGCACGCGTGCGTATGTCAGAAGTGTCGGCAGTGTCCGCCGGCGCCGGTCCAGTGTCCACCGTTGTCTGAAAACTGCACTTTTCTGACCTCTGACCTCACTGGACGGTCCGCCACACTTTTCTTTACACCTCTCGGGCTTATCCGAGAGTCTGGCGTTGTAGGGGAGGTGTCCCCGCACGCGTGCGTATGTCAGAAGTGTCGGCAGTGTCCGCCGGCGCCGGTCCAGTGTCCACCGTTGTCTGAAAACTGCACTTTTCTGACCTCTGACCTCACTGGACGGTCCGCCACACTTTTCTTTACATCTCTCGGGCTTATCCGAGAGTGTGGCGTTGTAGGGGAGGTGTCCCCGCACACGTGCGTATGTCAGAAGTGTCGGCAGTGTCCGCCGGCGCCGGTCCAGTGTCCACCGTTGTCTGAAAACTGCACTTTTCTGACCTCTGACCTCACTGGACGGTCCGCCACACTTTTCTTTACACCTCTCGGGCTTATCCGAGAGTCTGGCGTTGTAGGGGAGGTGTCCCCGCACGCGTGCGTATGTCAGAAGTGTCGGCAGTGTCCGCCGGCGCCGGTCCAGTGTCCACCGTTGTCTGAAAACTGCACTTTTCTGACCTCTGACCTCACTGGACGGTCCGCCACACTTTTTTTTACATCTCTCGGGCTTATCCGAGAGTGTGGCGTTGTAGGGGATTTGTCCCCGCACGCGTGCGTATGTCAGAAGTGTCGGCAGTGTCCACCGGTGCCTGTCCATTGTCCACTGTTGTCTGAAAATGGCACTTTTCTGACCTCTGACCTCACTGGACGGTCCGCCACACTTTTTTTTACACCTCTCGGGCTTATCCGAGAGTGTGGCGTTGTAGGGGAGGTGTCCCCGCACGCGTGCGTATGTCAGAAGTGTCGGCAGTGTCCGCCGGCGCCGGTCCAGTGTCCACCGTTGTCTGAAAACTGCACTTTTCTGACCTCTGACCTCACTGGACGGTCCGCCACACTTTTTTTTACATCTCTCGGGCTTATCCGAGAGTGTGGCGTTGTAGGGGAGGTGTCCCCGCAGGCGTGCGTATGTCAGAAGTGTCGGCAGTGTCCGCCGGCGCCGGTCCAGTGTCCACCGTTGTCTGAAAACTGCACTTTTCTGACCTCTGACCTCACTGGACGGTCCGCCACACTTTTCTTTACACCTCTCGGGCTTATCCGAGAGTCTGGGGTTGTAGGGGAGGTGTCCCCGCACGCGTGCGTATGTCAGAAGTGTCGGCAGTGTCCGCCGGCGCCGGTCCAGTGTCCACCGTTGTCTGAAAACTGCACTTTTCTGACCTCTGACCTCACTGGACGGTCCGCCACACTTTTCTTTACACCTCTCGGGCTTATCCGAGAGTGTGGCGTTGTAGGGGAGGTGTACCCGCACGCGTGCGTATGTCAGAAGTGTCGGCAGTGTCCACCGGTGCCTGTCCAGTGTCCACTGTTGTCTGAAAACGGCACTTTTCTGACCTCTGACCTCACTGGACGGTCCGCCACACTTTTTTTTACATCTCTCGGGCTTATCCGAGAGTGTGGCGTTGTAGGGGAGGTGTCCCCGCACGCGTGCGTATGTCAGAAGTGTCGGCAGTGTCCGCCGGCGCCGGTCCAGTGTCCACCGTTGTCTGAAAACTGCACTTTTCTGACCTCTGACCTCACTGGACGGTCCGCCACACTTTTTTTTACATCTCTCGGGCTTATCCGAGAGTGTGGCGTTGTAGGGGAGGTGTCCCCGCACGCGTGCGTATGTCAGAAGTGTCGGCAGTGTCCGCCGGCGCCGGTCCAGTGTTGTAGGGGAGGTGTCCCCGCACACGTGCGTATGTCAGAAGTGTCGGCAGTGTCCGCCGGCGCCGGTCCAGTGTCCACCGTTGTCTGAAAACTGCACTTTTCTGACCTCTGACCTCACTGGACGGTCCGCCACACTTTTTTTTACATCTCTCGGGCTTATCCGAGAGTGTGGCGTTGTAGGGGAGGTGTCCCCGCACGCGTGCGTATGTCAGAAGTGTCGGCAGTGTCCGCCGGCGCCGGTCCAGTGTCCACCGTTGTCTGAAAACTGCACTTTTCTGACCTCTGACCTCACTGGACGGTCCGCCACACTTTTTTTTACATCTCTCGGGCTTATCCGAGAGTCTGGCGTTGTAGGGGAGGTGTCCCCGCACGCGTGCGTATGTCAGAAGTGTCGGCAGTGTCCGCCGGCGCCGGTCCAGTGTCCACCGTTGTCTGAAAACTGCACTTTTCTGACCTCTGACCTCACTGGACGGTCCGCCACACTTTTTTTTACATCTCTCGGGCTTATCCGAGAGTGTGGCGTTGTAGGGGATTTGTCCCCGCACGCGTGCGTATGTCAGAAGTGTCGGCAGTGTCCACCGGTGCCTGTCCATTGTCCACCGTTGTCTGAAAACTGCACTTTTCTGACCTCTGACCTCACTGGACGGTCCGCCACACTTTTTTTTACACCTCTCGGGCTTATCCGAGAGTGTGGCGTTGTAGGGGAGGTGTCCCCGCACGCGTGCGTATGTCAGAAGTGTCGGCAGTGTCCGCCGGCGCCGGTCCAGTGTCCACCGTTGTCTGAAAACTGCACTTTTCTGACCTCTGACCTCACTGGACGGTCCGCCACACTTTTTCTTACATCTCTCGGGCTTATCCGAGAGTGTGGCGTTGTAGGGGAGGTGTCCCCGCACGCGTGCGTATGTCAGAAGTGTCGGCAGTGTCCGCCGGCGCCGGTCCAGTGTCCACCGTTGTCTGAAAACTGCACTTTTCTGACCTCTGACCTCACTGGACGGTCCGCCACACTTTTTTTTACATCTCTCGGGCTTATCCGAGAGTGTGGCGTTGTAGGGGATTTGTCCCCGCACGCGTGCGTATGTCAGAAGTGTCGGCAGTGTCCACCGGTGCCTGTCCATTGTCCACCGTTGTCTGAAAATGGCACTTTTCTGACCTCTGACCTCACTGGACGGTCCGCCACACTTTTTTTTACACCTCTCGGGCTTATCCGAGAGTGTGGCGTTGTAGGGGAGGTGTCCCCGCACGCGTGCGTATGTCAGAAGTGTCGGCAGTGTCCGCCGGCGCCGGTCCAGTGTCCACCGTTGTCTGAAAACTGCACTTTTCTGACCTCTGACCTCACTGGACGGTCCGCCACACTTTTTCTTACATCTCTCGGGCTTATCCGAGAGTGTGGCGTTGTAGGGGAGGTGTCCCCGCACGCGTGCGTATGTCAGAAGTGTCGGCAGTGTCCGCCGGCGCCGGTCCAGTGTCCACCGTTGTCTGAAAACTGCACTTTTCTGACCTCTGACCTCACTGGACGGTCCGCCACACTTTTTTTTACATCTCTCGGGCTTATCCGAGAGTGTGGCGTTGTAGGGGAGGTGTCCCCGCAGGCGTGCGTATGTCAGAAGTGTCGGCAGTGTCCGCCGGCGCCGGTCCAGTGTCCACCGTTGTCTGAAAACTGCACTTTTCTGACCTCTGACCTCACTGGACGGTCCGCCACACTTTTCTTTACACCTCTCGGGCTTATCCGAGAGTCTGGGGTTGTAGGGGAGGTGTCCCCGCACGCGTGCGTATGTCAGAAGTGTCGGCAGTGTCCGCCGGCGCCGGTCCAGTGTCCACCGTTGTCTGAAAACTGCACTTTTCTGACCTCTGACCTCACTGGACGGTCCGCCACACTTTTCTTTACACCTCTCGGGCTTATCCGAGAGTGTGGCGTTGTAGGGGAGGTGTACCCGCACGCGTGCGTATGTCAGAAGTGTCGGCAGTGTCCACCGGTGCCTGTCCAGTGTCCACTGTTGTCTGAAAACGGCACTTTTCTGACCTCTGACCTCACTGGACGGTCCGCCACACTTTTTTTTACATCTCTCGGGCTTATCCGAGAGTGTGGCGTTGTAGGGGAGGTGTCCCCGCACGCGTGCGTATGTCAGAAGTGTCGGCAGTGTCCGCCGGCGCCGGTCCAGTGTCCACCGTTGTCTGAAAACTGCACTTTTCTGACCTCTGACCTCACTGGACGGTCCGCCACACTTTTTTTTACATCTCTCGGGCTTATCCGAGAGTGTGGCGTTGTAGGGGAGGTGTCCCCGCACGCGTGCGTATGTCAGAAGTGTCGGCAGTGTCCGCCGGCGCCGGTCCAGTGTCCACCGTTGTCTGAAAACTGCACTTTTCTGACCTCTGACCTCACTGGACGGTCCGCCACACTTTTTTTTACATCTCTCGGGCTTATCCGAGAGTTTGGCGTTGTAGGGGAGGTGTCCCCGCACACGTGCGTATGTCAGAAGTGTCGGCAGTGTCCGCCGGCGCCGGTCCAGTGTCCACCGTTGTCTGAAAACTGCACTTTTCTGACCTCTGACCTCACTGGACGGTCCGCCACACTTTTCTTTACACCTCTTGGGCTTATCCGAGAGTCTGGCGTTGTAGGGGAGGTGTCCCCGCACGCGTGCGTATGTCAGAAGTGTCGGCAGTGTCCGCCGGCGCCGGTCCAGTGTCCACCGTTGTCTGAAAACTGCACTTTTCTGACCTCTGACCTCACTGGACGGTCCGCCACACTTTTCTTTACACCTCTCGGGCTTATCCGAGAGTCTGGCGTTGTAGGGGAGGTGTCCCCGCACGCGTGCGTATGTCAGAAGTGTCGGCAGTGTCCGCCGGCGCCGGTCCAGTGTCCACCGTTGTCTGAAAACTGCACTTTTCTGACCTCTGACCTCACTGGACGGTCCGCCACACTTTTTCTTACATCTCTCGGGCTTATCCGAGAGTGTGGCGTTGTAGGGGAGGTGTCCCCGCACGCGTGCGTATGTCAGAAGTGTCGGCAGTGTCCGCCGGCGCCGGTCCAGTGTCCACCGTTGTCTGAAAACTGCACTTTTCTGACCTCTGACCTCACTGGACGGTCCGCCACACTTTTCTTTACACCTCTCGGGCTTATCCGAGAGTCTGGCGTTGTAGGGGAAGTGTCCCCGCACGCGTGCGTATGTCAGAAGTTTCGGCAGTGTCCGCCGGCGCCGGTCCAGTGTCCACCGTTGTCTGAAAACTGCACTTTTCTGACCTCTGACCTCACTGGACGGTCCGCCACACTTTTCTTTACACCTCTCGGGCTTATCCGAGAGTGTGGCGTTGTAGGGGAGGTGTCCCCGCACGCGTGCGTATGTCTGAAAACTGCACTTTTCTGACCTCTGACCTCACTGGACGGTCCGCCACACTTTTTTTACATCTCTCGGGCTTATCCGAGAGTGTGGCGTTGTAGGGGAGGTGTCCCCGCACGCGTGCGTATGTCAGAAGTGTCGGCAGTGTCCACCGGTGCCTGTCCAGTGTCCACTGTTGTCTGAAAACGGCACTTTTCTGACCTCTGACCTCACTGGACGGTCCGCCACACTTTTTTTTACACCTCTCGGGCTTATCCGAGAGTGTGGCGTTGTAGGGGAGGTGTCCCCGCACGCGTGCGTATGTCAGAAGTGTCGGCAGTGTCCACCGGTGCCTGTCCAGTGTCCACTGTTGTCTGAAAACGGCACTTTTCTGACCTCTGACCTCACTGGACGGTCCGCCACACTTTTTTTTACACCTCTCGGGCTTATCCGAGAGTGTGGCGTTGTAGGGGAGGTGTCCCCGCACGCGTGCGTATGTCAGAAGTGTCGGCAGTGTCCGCCGGCGCCGGTCCAGTGTCCACCGTTGTCTGAAAACTGCACTTTTCTGACCTCTGACCTCACTGGACGGTCCGCCACACTTTTTTTTACATCTCTCGGGCTTATCCGAGAGTTTGGCGTTGTAGGGGAGGTGTCCCCGCACACGTGCGTATGTCAGAAGTGTCGGCAGTGTCCGCCGGCGCCGGTCCAGTGTCCACCGTTGTCTGAAAACTGCACTTTTCTGACCTCTGACCTCACTGGACGGTCCGCCACACTTTTCTTTACACCTCTCGGGCTTATCCGAGAGTCTGGCGTTGTAGGGGAGGTGTCCCCGCACGCGTGCGTATGTCAGAAGTGTCGGCAGTGTCCGCCGGCGCCGGTCCAGTGTCCACCGTTGTCTGAAAACTGCACTTTTCTGACCTCTGACCTCACTGGACGGTCCGCCACACTTTTCTTTACACCTCTCGGGCTTATCCGAGAGTCTGGCGTTGTAGGGGAGGTGTCCCCGCACGCGTGCGTATGTCAGAAGTGTCGGCAGTGTCCGCCGGCGCCGGTCCAGTGTCCACCGTTGTCTGAAAACTGCACTTTTCTGACCTCTGACCTCACTGGACGGTCCGCCACACTTTTTCTTACATCTCTCGGGCTTATCCGAGAGTGTGGCGTTGTAGGGGAGGTGTCCCCGCACGCGTGCGTATGTCAGAAGTGTCGGCAGTGTCCGCCGGCGCCGGTCCAGTGTCCACCGTTGTCTGAAAACTGCACTTTTCTGACCTCTGACCTCACTGGACGGTCCGCCACACTTTTCTTTACACCTCTCGGGCTTATCCGAGAGTCTGGCGTTGTAGGGGAAGTGTCCCCGCACGCGTGCGTATGTCAGAAGTTTCGGCAGTGTCCGCCGGCGCCGGTCCAGTGTCCACCGTTGTCTGAAAACTGCACTTTTCTGACCTCTGACCTCACTGGACGGTCCGCCACACTTTTCTTTACACCTCTCGGGCTTATCCGAGAGTGTGGCGTTGTAGGGGAGGTGTCCCCGCACGCGTGCGTATGTCTGAAAACTGCACTTTTCTGACCTCTGACCTCACTGGACGGTCCGCCACACTTTTTTTACATCTCTCGGGCTTATCCGAGAGTGTGGCGTTGTAGGGGAGGTGTCCCCGCACGCGTGCGTATGTCAGAAGTGTCGGCAGTGTCCACCGGTGCCTGTCCAGTGTCCACTGTTGTCTGAAAACGGCACTTTTCTGACCTCTGACCTCACTGGACGGTCCGCCACACTTTTTTTTACACCTCTCGGGCTTATCCGAGAGTGTGGCGTTGTAGGGGAGGTGTCCCCGCACGCGTGCGTATGTCAGAAGTGTCGGCAGTGTCCGGTGCCTGTCCAGTGTCCACCGTTGTCTGAAAACTGCACTTTTCTGACCTCTGACCTCAATGGACGGTCCGCCACACTTTTTTTTACATCTCTCGGGCTTATCCGAGAGTGTGGCGTTGTAGGGGAGGTGTCCCCGCACGCGTGCGTATGTCAGAAGTGTCGGCAGTGTCGGCAGTGTCCGCCGGCGCCGGTCCAGTGTCCACCGTTGTCTGAAAACTGCACTTTTCTGACCTCTGACCTCACTGGACGGTCCGCCACACTTTTCTTTACACCTCTCGGGCTTATCCGAGAGTCTGGCGTTGTAGGGGAGGTGTCCCCGCACGCGTGCGTATGTCAGAAGTGTCGGCAGTGTCCGCCGGCGCCGGTCCAGTGTCCACCGTTGTCTGAAAACTGCACTTTTCTGACCTCTGACCTCACTGGACGGTCCGCCACACTTTTTTTTACATCTCTCGGGCTTATCCGAGAGTGTGGCGTTGTAGGGGATTTGTCCCCGCACGCGTGCGTATGTCAGAAGTGTCGGCAGTGTCCACCGGTGCCTGTCCAGTGTCCACTGTTGTCTGAAAACGGCACTTTTCTGACCTCTGACCTCACTGGACGGTCCGCCACACTTTTTTTTACACCTCTCGGGCTTATCCGAGAGTGTGGCGTTGTAGGGGAGGTGTCCCCGCACGCGTGCGTATGTCAGAAGTGTCGGCAGTGTCCGCCGGCGCCGGTCCAGTGTCCACCGTTGTCTGAAAACTGCACTTTTCTGACCTCTGACCTCACTGGACGGTCCGCCACACTTTTTTTTACATCTCTCGGGCTTATCCGAGAGTGTGGCGTTGTAGGGGATTTGTCCCCGCACGCGTGCGTATGTCAGAAGTGTCGGCAGTGTCCACCGGTGCCTGTCCAGTGTCCACTGTTGTCTGAAAACGGCACTTTTCTGACCTCTGACCTCACTGGACGGTCCGCCACACTTTTTTTTACACCTCTCGGGCTTATCCGAGAGTGTGGCGTTGTAGGGGAGGTGTCCCCGCACGCGTGCGTATGTCAGAAGTGTCGGCAGTGTCCGCCGGCGCCGGTCCAGTGTCCACCGTTGTCTGAAAACTGCACTTTTCTGACCTCTGACCTCACTGGACGGTCCGCCACACTTTTTTTTACATCTCTCTGGCTTATCCGAGAGTGTGGCGTTGTAGGGGAGGTGTCCCCGCAAGCGTGCGTATGTCAGAAGTGTCGGCAGTGTCCGCCGGCGCCGGTCCAGTGTCCACCGTTGTCTGAAAACTGCACTTTTCTGACCTCTGACCTCACTGGACGGTCCGCCACACTTTTTTTTACATCTCTCGGGCTTATCCGAGAGTGTGGCGTTGTAGGGGAGGTGTCCCCGCAGGCGTGCGTATGTCAGAAGTGTCGGCAGTGTCCGCCGGCGCCGGTCCAGTGTCCACCGTTGTCTGAAAACTGCACTTTTCTGACCTCTGACCTCACTGGACGGTCCGCCACACTTTTCTTTACACCTCTCGGGCTTATCCGAGAGTCTGGCGTTGTAGGGGAGGTGTCCCCGCACGCGTGCGTATGTCAAAAGTGTCGGCAGTGTCCGCCGGCGCCGGTCCAGTGTCCACCGTTGTCTGAAAACTGCACTTTTCTGACCTCTGACCTCACTGGACGGTCCGCCACACTTTTCTTTACACCTCTCGGGCTTATCCGAGAGTGTGGCGTTGTAGGGGAGGTGTACCCGCACACGTGCGTATGTCAGAAGTGTCGGCAGTGTCCACCGGTGCCTGTCCAGTGTCCACTGTTGTCTGAAAACGGCACTTTTCTGACCTCTGACCTCACTGGACGGTCCGCCACACTTTTTTTTACATCTCTCGGGCTTATCCGAGAGTGTGGCGTTGTAGGGGAGGTGTCCCCGCACGCGTGCGTATGTCAGAAGTGTCGGCAGTGTCCGCCGGCGCCGGTCCAGTGTCCACCGTTGTCTGAAAACTGCACTTTTCTGACCTCTGACCTCACTGGACGGTCCGCCACACTTTTTTTTACATCTCTCGGGCTTATCCGAGAGTGTGGCGTTGTAGGGGAGGTGTCCCCGCACGCGTGCGTATGTTAGAAGTGTCGGCAGTGTCCGCCGGCGCCGGTCCAGTGTCCACCGTTGTCTGAAAACTGCACTTTTCTGACCTCTGACCTCACTGGACGGTCCGCCACACTTTTTTTTACATCTCTCGGGCTTATCCGAGAGTTTGGCGTTGTAGGGGAGGTGTCCCCGCACACGTGCGTATGTCAGAAGTGTCGGCAGTGTCCGCCGGCGCCGGTCCAGTGTCCACCGTTGTCTGAAAACTGCACTTTTCTGACCTCTGACCTCACTGGACGGTCCGCCACACTTTTCTTTACACCTCTCGGGCTTATCCGAGAGTCTGGCGTTGTAGGGGAGGTGTCCCCGCACGCGTGCGTATGTCAGAAGTGTCGGCAGTGTCCGCCGGCGCCGGTCCAGTGTCCACCGTTGTCTGAAAACTGCACTTTTCTGACCTCTGACCTCACTGGACGGTCCGCCACACTTTTCTTTACACCTCTCGGGCTTATCCGAGAGTCTGGCGTTGTAGGGGAGGTGTCCCCGCACGCGTGCGTATGTCAGAAGTGTCGGCAGTGTCCGCCGGCGCCGGTCCAGTGTCCACCGTTGTCTGAAAACTGCACTTTTCTGACCTCTGACCTCACTGGACGGTCCGCCACACTTTTCTTTACACCTCTCGGGCTTATCCGAGAGTGTGGCGTTGTAGGGGAGGTGTCCCCGCACGCGTGCGTATGTCAGAAGTGTCGGCAGTGTCCGCCGGCGCCGGTCCAGTGTCCACCGTTGTCTGAAAACTGCACTTTTCTGACCTCTGACCTCACTGGACGGTCCGCCACACTTTTCTTTACACCTCTCGGGCTTATCCGAGAGTGTGGCGTTGTAGGGGAGGTGTCCCCGCACGCGTGCGTATGTCAGAAGTGTCGGCAGTGTCCACCGGTGCCTGTCCAGTGTCCACTGTTGTCTGAAAACGGCACTTTTCTGACCTCTGACCTCACTGGACGGTCCGCCACACTTTTTTTTACACCTCTCGGGCTTATCCGAGAGTGTGGCGTTGTAGGGGAGGTGTCCCCGCACGCGTGCGTATGTCAGAAGTGTCGGCAGTGTCCGCCGGCGCCGGTCCAGTGTCCACCGTTGTCTGAAAACTGCACTTTTCTGACCTCTGACCTCACTGGACGGTCCGCCACACTTTTTTTTACATCTCTCGGGCTTATCCGAGAGTGTGGCGTTGTAGGGGAGGTGTCCCCGCACGCGTGCGTATGTCAGAAGTGTCGGCAGTGTCCGCCGGCGCCGGTCCAGTGTCCACCGTTGTCTGAAAACTGCACTTTTCTGACCTCTGACCTCACTGGACGGTCCGCCACACTTTTCTTTACACCTCTCGGGCTTATCCGAGAGTCTGGCGTTGTAGGGGAGGTGTCCCCGCACGCGTGCGTATGTCAGAAGTGTCGGCAGTGTCCGCCGGCGCCGGTCCAGTGTCCACCGTTGTCTGAAAACTGCACTTTTCTGACCTCTGACCTCACTGGACGGTCCGCCACACTTTTCTTTACACCTCTCGGGCTTATCCGAGAGTGTGGCGTTGTAGGGGAGGTGTCCCCGCACGCGTGCGTATGTCAGAAGTGTCGGCAGTGTCCACCGGTGCCTGTCCAGTGTCCACTGTTGTCTGAAAACGGCACTTTTCTGACCTCTGACCTCACTGGACGGTCCGCCACACTTTTTTTTACACCTCTCGGGCTTATCCGAGAGTGTGGCGTTGTAGGGGAGGTGTCCCCGCACGCGTGCGTATGTCAGAAGTGTCGGCAGTGTCCGCCGGCGCCGGTCCAGTGTCCACCGTTGTCTGAAAACTGCACTTTTCTGACCTCTGACCTCACTGGACGGTCCGCCACACTTTTTTTTACATCTCTCGGGCTTATCCGAGAGTGTGGCGTTGTAGGGGAGGTGTCCCCGCACGCGTGCGTATGTCAGAAGTGTCGGCAGTGTCCGCCGGCGCCGGTCCAGTGTCCACCGTTGTCTGAAAACTGCACTTTTCTGACCTCTGACCTCACTGGACGGTCCGCCACACTTTTTTTTACATCTCTCGGGCTTATCCGAGAGTGTGGCGTTGTAGGGGAGGTGTCCCCGCACGCGTGCGTATGTTAGAAGTGTCGGCAGTGTCCGCCGGCGCCGGTCCAGTGTCCACCGTTGTCTGAAAACTGCACTTTTCTGACCTCTGACCTCACTGGACGGTCCGCCACACTTTTTTTTACATCTCTCGGGCTTATCCGAGAGTTTGGCGTTGTAGGGGAGGTGTCCCCGCACACGTGCGTATGTCAGAAGTGTCGGCAGTGTCCGCCGGCGCCGGTCCAGTGTCCACCGTTGTCTGAAAACTGCACTTTTCTGACCTCTGACCTCACTGGACGGTCCGCCACACTTTTCTTTACACCTCTCGGGCTTATCCGAGAGTCTGGCGTTGTAGGGGAGGTGTCCCCGCACGCGTGCGTATGTCAGAAGTGTCGGCAGTTATCGCCGGCGCCGGTCCAGTGTCCACCGTTGTCTGAAAACTGCACTTTTCTGACCTCTGACCTCACTGGACGGTCCGCCACACTTTTCTTTACACCTCTCGGGCTTATCCGAGAGTCTGGCGTTGTAGGGGAGGTGTCCCCGCACGCGTGCGTATGTCAGAAGTGTCGGCAGTGTCCGCCGGCGCCGGTCCAGTGTCCACCGTTGTCTGAAAACTGCACTTTTCTGACCTCTGACCTCACTGGACGGTCCGCCACACTTTTCTTTACACCTCGCGGGCTTATCCGAGAGTCTGGAGTTGTAGGGGAGGTGTCCCCGCACGCGTGCGTATGTCAGAAGTGTCGGCAGTGTCCGCCGGCGCCGGTCCAGTGTCCACCGTTGTCTGAAAACTGCACTTTTCTGACCTCTGACCTCACTGGACGGTCCGCCACACTTTTCTTTACACCTCTCGGGCTTATCCGAGAGTGTGGCGTTGTAGGGGAGGTGTCCCCGCACGCGTGCGTATGTCAGAAGTGTCGGCAGTGTCCACCGGTGCCTGTCCAGTGTCCACTGTTGTCTGAAAACGGCACTTTTCTGACCTCTGACCTCACTGGACGGTCCGCCACACTTTTTTTTACACCTCTCGGGCTTATCCGAGAGTGTGGCGTTGTAGGGGAGGTGTCCCCGCACGCGTGCGTATGTCAGAAGTGTCGGCAGTGTCCGCCGGCGCCGGTCCAGTGTCCACCGTTGTCTGAAAACTGCACTTTTCTGACCTCTGACCTCACTGGACGGTCCGCCACACTTTTTTTTACATCTCTCGGGCTTATCCGAGAGTGTGGCGTTGTAGGGGAGGTGTCCCCGCACGCGTGCGTATGTCAGAAGTGTCGGCAGTGTCCGCCGGCGCCGGTCCAGTGTCCACCGTTGTCTGAAAACTGCACTTTTCTGACCTCTGACCTCACTGGACGGTCCGCCACACTTTTTTTTACATCTCTCGGGCTTATCCGAGAGTGTGGCGTTGTAGGGGAGGTGTCCCCGCACGCGTGCGTATGTTAGAAGTGTCGGCAGTGTCCGCCGGCGCCGGTCCAGTGTCCACCGTTGTCTGAAAACTGCACTTTTCTGACCTCTGACCTCACTGGACGGTCCGCCACACTTTTTTTTACATCTCTCGGGCTTATCCGAGAGTTTGGCGTTGTAGGGGAGGTGTCCCCGCACACGTGCGTATGTCAGAAGTGTCGGCAGTGTCCGCCGGCGCCGGTCCAGTGTCCACCGTTGTCTGAAAACTGCACTTTTCTGACCTCTGACCTCACTGGACGGTCCGCCACACTTTTCTTTACACCTCTCGGGCTTATCCGAGAGTCTGGCGTTGTAGGGGAGGTGTCCCCGCACGCGTGCGTATGTCAGAAGTGTCGGCAGTGTCCGCCGGCGCCGGTCCAGTGTCCACCGTTGTCTGAAAACTGCACTTTTCTGACCTCTGACCTCACTGGACGGTCCGCCACACTTTTCTTTACACCTCTCGGGCTTATCCGAGAGTCTGGCGTTGTAGGGGAGGTGTCCCCGCACGCGTGCGTATGTCAGAAGTGTCGGCAGTGTCCGCCGGCGCCGGTCCAGTGTCCACCGTTGTCTGAAAACTGCACTTTTCTGACCTCTGACCTCACTGGACGGTCCGCCACACTTTTCTTTACACCTCTCGGGCTTATCCGAGAGTCTGGAGTTGTAGGGGAGGTGTCCCCGCACGCGTGCGTATGTCAGAAGTGTCGGCAGTGTCCGCCGGCGCCGGTCCAGTGTCCACCGTTGTCTGAAAACTGCACTTTTCTGACCTCTGACCTCACTGGACGGTCCGCCACACTTTTCTTTACACCTCTCGGGCTTATCCGAGAGTCTGGCGTTGTAGGGGAGGTGTCCCCGCACGCGTGCGTATGTCAGAAGTGTCGGCAGTGTCCACCGGTGCCTGTCCAGTGTCCACTGTTGTCTGAAAACGGCACTTTTCTGACCTCTGACCTCACTGGACGGTCCGCCACACTTTTTTTTACACCTCTCGGGCTTATCCGAGAGTGTGGCGTTGTAGGGGAGGTGTCCCCGCACGCGTGCGTATGTCAGAAGTGTCGGCAGTGTCCGCCGGCGCCGGTCCAGTGTCCACCGTTGTCTGAAAACTGCACTTTTCTGACCTCTGACCTCACTGGACGGTCCGCCACACTTTTTTTTACATCTCTCGGGCTTATCCGAGAGTGTGGCGTTGTAGGGGAGGTGTCCCCGCACGCGTGCGTATGTCAGAAGTGTCGGCAGTGTCCGCCGGCGCCGGTCCAGTGTCCACCGTTGTCTGAAAACTGCACTTTTCTGACCTCTGACCTCACTGGACGGTCCGCCACACTTTTCTTTACACCTCTCGGGCTTATCCGAGAGTCTGGCGTTGTAGGGGAGGTGTCCCCGCACGCGTGCGTATGTCAGAAGTGTCGGCAGTGTCCGCCGGCGCCGGTCCAGTGTCCACCGTTGTCTGAAAACTGCACTTTTCTGACCTCTGACCTCACTGGACGGTCCGCCACACTTTTCTTTACACCTCTCGGGCTTATCCGAGAGTGTGGCGTTGTAGGGGAGGTGTCCCCGCACGCGTGCGTATGTCAGAAGTGTCGGCAGTGTCCACCGGTGCCTGTCCAGTGTCCACTGTTGTCTGAAAACGGCACTTTTCTGACCTCTGACCTCACTGGACGGTCCGCCACACTTTTTTTTACACCTCTCGGGCTTATCCGAGAGTGTGGCGTTGTAGGGGAGGTGTCCCCGCACGCGTGCGTATGTCAGAAGTGTCGGCAGTGTCCGCCGGCGCCGGTCCAGTGTCCACCGTTGTCTGAAAACTGCACTTTTCTGACCTCTGACCTCACTGGACGGTCCGCCACACTTTTTTTTACATCTCTCGGGCTTATCCGAGAGTGTGGCGTTGTAGGGGAGGTGTCCCCGCACGCGTGCGTATGTCAGAAGTGTCGGCAGTGTCCGCCGGCGCCGGTCCAGTGTCCACCGTTGTCTGAAAACTGCACTTTTCTGACCTCTGACCTCACTGGACGGTCCGCCACACTTTTTTTTACATCTCTCGGGCTTATCCGAGAGTGTGGCGTTGTAGGGGAGGTTTCCCCGCACGCGTGCGTATGTTAGAAGTGTCGGCAGTGTCCGCCGGCGCCGGTCCAGTGTCCACCGTTGTCTGAAAACTGCACTTTTCTGACCTCTGACCTCACTGGACGGTCCGCCACACTTTTTTTTACATCTCTCGGGCTTATCCGAGAGTTTGGCGTTGTAGGGGAGGTGTCCCCGCACACGTGCGTATGTCAGAAGTGTCGGCAGTGTCCGCCGGCGCCGGTCCAGTGTCCACCGTTGTCTGAAAACTGCACTTTTCTGACCTCTGACCTCACTGGACGGTCCGCCACACTTTTCTTTACACCTCTCGGGCTTATCCGAGAGTCTGGCGTTGTAGGGGAGGTGTCCCCGCACGCGTGCGTATGTCAGAAGTGTCGGCAGTGTCCGCCGGCGCCGGTCCAGTGTCCACCGTTGTCTGAAAACTGCACTTTTCTGACCTCTGACCTCACTGGACGGTCCGCCACACTTTTCTTTACACCTCTCGGGCTTATCCGAGAGTCTGGCGTTGTAGGGGAGGTGTCCCCGCACGCGTGCGTATGTCAGAAGTGTCGGCAGTGTCCGCCGGCGCCGGTCCAGTGTCCACCGTTGTCTGAAAACTGCACTTTTCTGACCTCTGACCTCACTGGACGGTCCGCCACACTTTTCTTTACACCTCTCGGGCTTATCCGAGAGTCTGGAGTTGTAGGGGAGGTGTCCCCGCACGCGTGCGTATGTCAGAAGTGTCGGCAGTGTCCGCCGGCGCCGGTCCAGTGTCCACCGTTGTCTGAAAACTGCACTTTTCTGACCTCTGACCTCACTGGACGGTCCGCCACACTTTTCTTTACACCTCTCGGGCTTATCCGAGAGTGTGGCGTTGTAGGGGAGGTGTCCCCGCACGCGTGCGTATGTCAGAAGTGTCGGCAGTGTCCACCGGTGCCTGTCCAGTGTCCACTGTTGTCTGAAAACGGCACTTTTCTGACCTCTGACCTCACTGGACGGTCCGCCACACTTTTTTTTACACCTCTCGGGCTTATCCGAGAGTGTGGCGTTGTAGGGGAGGTGTCCCCGCACGCGTGCGTATGTCAGAAGTGTCGGCAGTGTCCGCCGGCGCCGGTCCAGTGTCCACCGTTGTCTGAAAACTGCACTTTTCTGACCTCTGACCTCACTGGACGGTCCGCCACACTTTTTTTTACATCTCTCGGGCTTATCCGAGAGTGTGGCGTTGTAGGGGAGGTGTCCCCGCACGCGTGCGTATGTCAGAAGTGTCGGCAGTGTCCGCCGGCGCCGGTCCAGTGTCCACCGTTGTCTGAAAACTGCACTTTTCTGACCTCTGACCTCACTGGACGGTCCGCCACACTTTTCTTTACACCTCTCGGGCTTATCCGAGAGTCTGGCGTTGTAGGGGAGGTGTCCCCGCACGCGTGCGTATGTCAGAAGTGTCGGCAGTGTCCGCCGGCGCCGGTCCAGTGTCCACCGTTGTCTGAAAACTGCACTTTTCTGACCTCTGACCTCACTGGACGGTCCGCCACACTTTTCTTTACACCTCTCGGGCTTATCCGAGAGTGTGGCGTTGTAGGGGAGGTGTCCCCGCACGCGTGCGTATGTCAGAAGTGTCGGCAGTGTCCACCGGTGCCTGTCCAGTGTCCACTGTTGTCTGAAAACGGCACTTTTCTGACCTCTGACCTCACTGGACGGTCCGCCACACTTTTTTTTACACCTCTCGGGCTTATCCGAGAGTGTGGCGTTGTAGGGGAGGTGTCCCCGCACGCGTGCGTATGTCAGAAGTGTCGGCAGTGTCCGCCGGCGCCGGTCCAGTGTCCACCGTTGTCTGAAAACTGCACTTTTCTGACCTCTGACCTCACTGGACGGTCCGCCACACTTTTTTTTACATCTCTCGGGCTTATCCGAGAGTGTGGCGTTGTAGGGGAGGTGTCCCCGCACGCGTGCGTATGTCAGAAGTGTCGGCAGTGTCCGCCGGCGCCGGTCCAGTGTCCACCGTTGTCTGAAAACTGCACTTTTCTAACCTCTGACCTCACTGGACGGTCCGCCACACTTTTCTTTACACCTCTCGGGCTTATCCGAGAGTCTGGCGTTGTAGGGGAGGTGTCCCCGCACGCGTGCGTATGTCAGAAGTGTCGGCAGTGTCCGCCGGCGCCGGTCCAGTGTCCACCGTTGTCTGAAAACTGCACTTTTCTGACCTCTGACCTCACTGGACGGTCCGCCACACTTTTCTTTACACCTCTCGGGCTTATCCGAGAGTGTGGCGTTGTAGGGGAGGTGTCCCCGCACGCGTGCGTATGTCAGAAGTGTCGGCAGTGTCCGCCGGCGCCGGTCCAGTGTCCACCGTTGTCTGAAAACTGCACTTTTCTGACCTCTGACCTCACTGGACGGTCCGCCACACTTTTTTTTACACCTCTCGGGCTTATCCGAGAGTGTGGCGTTGTAGGGGAGGTGTCCCCGCACGCGTGCGTATGTCAGAAGTGTCGGCAGTGTCCGCCGGCGCCGGTCCAGTGTCCACCGTTGTCTGAAAACTGCACTTTTCTGACCTCTGACCTCACTGGACGGTCCGCCACACTTTTCTTTACACCTCTCGGGCTTATCCGAGAGTGTGGCGTTGTAGGGGAGGTGTCCCCGCACGCGTGCGTATGTCAGAAGTGTCGGCAGTGTCCGCCGGCGCCGGTCCAGTGTCCACCATTGTCTGAAAACTGCACTTTTCTGACCTCTGACCTCACTGGACGGTCCGCCACACTTTTCTTTACACCTCTCGGGCTTATCCGAGAGTCTGGCGTTGTAGGGGAGGTGTCCCCGCACGCGTGCGTATGTCAGAAGTGTCGGCAGTGTCCGCCGGCGCCGGTCCAGTGTCCACCGTTGTCTGAAAACTGCACTTTTCTGACCTCTGACCTCACTGGACGGTCCGCCACACTTTTCTTTACACCTCTCGGGCTTATCCGAGAGTCTGGAGTTGTAGGGGAGGTGTCCCCGCACGCGTGCGTATGTCAGAAGTGTCGGCAGTGTCCGCCGGCGCCGGTCCAGTGTCCACCGTTGTCTGAAAACTGCACTTTTCTGACCTCTGACCTCACTGGACGGTCCGCCACACTTTTCTTTACACCTCTCGGGCTTATCCGAGAGTTCGGCGTTGTAGGGGAGGTGTACCCGCACGCGTGCGTATGTCAGAAGTGTCGGCAGTGTCCACCGGTGCCTGTCCAGTGTCCACTGTTGTCTGAAAACGGCACTTTTCTGACCTCTGACCTCACTGGACGGTCCGCCACACTTTTCTTTACACCTCTCGGGCTTATCCGAGAGTGTGGCGTTGTAGGGGAGGTGTCCCCGCACGCGTGCGTATGTCAGAAGTGTCGGCAGTGTCCGCCGGCGCCGGTCCAGTGTCCACCGTTGTCTGAAAACTGCACTTTTCTGACCTCTGACCTCACTGGACGGTCCGCCACACTTTTCTTTACACCTCTCGGGCTTATCCGAGAGTGTGGCGTTGTAGGGGAGGTGTCCCCGCACGCGTGCGTATGTCAGAAGTGTCGGCAGTGTCCGCCGGCGCCGGTCCAGTGTCCACCGTTGTCTGAAAACTGCACTTTTCTGACCTCTGACCTCACTGGACGGTCCGCCACACTTTTTTTTACATCTCTCGGGCTTATCCGAGAGTGTGGCGTTGTAGGGGAGGTGTCCCCGCAGGCGTGCGTATGTCAGAAGTGTCGGCAGTGTCCGCCGGCGCCGGTCCAGTGTCCACCGTTGTCTGAAAACTGCACTTTTCTGACCTCTGACCTCACTGGACGGTCCGCCACACTTTTCTTTACACCTCTCGGGCTTATCCGAGAGTCTGGCGTTGTAGGGGAGGTGTCCCCGCACGCGTGCGTATGTCAGAAGTGTCGGCAGTGTCCGCCGGCGCCGGTCCAGTGTCCACCGTTGTCTGAAAACTGCACTTTTCTGACCTCTGACCTCACTGGACGGTCCGCCACACTTTTCTTTACACCTCTCGGGCTTATCCGAGAGTGTGGCGTTGTAGGGGAGGTGTACCCGCACGTGTGCGTATGTCAGAAGTGTCGGCAGTGTCCGCCGGCGCCGGTCCAGTGTCCACCGTTGTCTGAAAACTGCACTTTTCTGACCTCTGACCTCACTGGACGGTCCGCCACACTTTTTTTTACACCTCTCGGGCTTATCCGAGAGTGTGGCGTTGTAGGGGAGGTGTCCCCGCACGCGTGCGTATGTCAGAAGTGTCGGCAGTGTCCGCCGGCGCCGGTCCAGTGTCCACCGTTGTCTGAAAACTGCACTTTTCTGACCTCTGACCTCACTGGACGGTCCACCACACTTTTTTTTACACCTCTCGGGCTTATCCGAGAGTGTGGCGTTGTAGGGGAGGTGTCCCCGCACGCGTGCGTATGTCAGAAGTGTCGGCAGTGTCCACCGGTGCCTGTCCAGTGTCCACTGTTGTCTGAAAACTGCACTTTTCTGACCTCTGACCTCACTGGACGGTCCGCCACACTTTTCTTTACACCTCTCGGGCTTATCCGAGAGTCTGGCGTTGTAGGGGAGGTGTCCCCGCACGCGTGCGTATGTCAGAAGTGTCGGCAGTGTCCGCCGGCGCCGGTCCAGTGTCCACCGTTGTCTGAAAACTGCACTTTTCTGACCTCTGACCTCACTGGACGGTCCGCCACACTTTTCTTTACACCTCTCGGGCTTATCCGAGAGTGTGGCGTTGTAGGGGAGGTGTACCCGCACGCGTGCGTATGTCAGAAGTGTCGGCAGTGTCCACCGGTGCCTGTCCAGTGTCCACTGTTGTCTGAAAACGGCACTTTTCTGACCTCTGACCTCACTGGACGGTCCGCCACACTTTTTTTTACATCTCTCGGGCTTATCCGAGAGTGTGGCGTTGTAGGGGAGGTGTCCCCGCACGCGTGCGTATGTCAGAAGTGTCGGCAGTGTCCGCCGGCGCCGGTCCAGTGTCCACCGTTGTCTGAAAACTGCACTTTTCTGACCTCTGACCTCACTGGACGGTCCGCCACACTTTTCTTTACACCTCTCGGGCTTATCCGAGAGTGTGGCGTTGTAGGGGAGGTGTCCCCGCACGCGTGCGTATGTCAGAAGTGTCGGCAGTGTCCGCCGGCGCCGGTCCAGTGTCCACCGTTGTCTGAAAACTGCACTTTTCTGACCTCTGACCTCACTGGACGGTCCGCCACACTTTTTTTTACATCTCTCGGGCTTATCCGAGAGTGTGGCGTTGTAGGGGAGGTGTCCCCGCAGGCGTGCGTATGTCAGAAGTGTCGGAAGTGTCCGCCGGCGCCGGTCCAGTGTCCACCGTTGTCTGAAAACTGCACTTTTCTGACCTCTGACCTCACTGGACGGTCCGCCACACTTTTCTTTACACCTCTCGGGCTTATCCGAGAGTCTGGCGTTGTAGGGGAGGTGTCCCCGCACGCGTGCGTATGTCAGAAGTGTCGGCAGTGTCCGCCGGCGCCGGTCCAGTGTCCACCGTTGTCTGAAAACTGCACTTTTCTGACCTCTGACCTCACTGGACGGTCCGCCACACTTTTCTTTACACCTCTCGGGCTTATCCGAGAGTGTGGCGTTGTAGGGGAGGTGTACCCGCACGTGTGCGTATGTCAGAAGTGTCGGCAGTGTCCACCGGTGCCTGTCCAGTGTCCACTGTTGTCTGAAAACGGCACTTTTCTGACCTCTGACCTCACTGGACGGTCCGCCACACTTTTTTTTACACCTCTCGGGCTTATCCGAGAGTGTGGCATTGTAGGGGAGGTGTCCCCGCACGCGTGCGTATGTCAGAAGTGTCGGCAGTGTCCGCCGGCGCCGGTCCAGTGTCCACCGTTGTCTGAAAACTGCACTTTTCTGACCTCTGACCTCACTGGACGGTCCGCCACACTTTTTTTTACACCTCTCGGGCTTATCCGAGAGTGTGGCGTTGTAGGGGAGGTGTCCCCGCACGCGTGCGTATGTCAGAAGTGTCGGCAGTGTCCGCCGGCGCCGGTCCAGTGTCCACCGTTGTCTGAAAACTGCACTTTTCTGACCTCTGACCTCAATGGACGGTCCGCCACACTTTTTTTTACATCTCTCGGGCTTATCCGAGAGTGTGGCGTTGTAGGGGAGGTGTCCCCGCACGCGTGCGTATGTCAGAAGTGTCGGCAGTGTCCGCCGGCGCCGGTCCAGTGTCCACCGTTGTCTGAAAACTGCACTTTTCTGACCTCTGACCTCACTGGACGGTCCGCCACACTTTTCTTTACACCTCTCGGGCTTATCCGAGAGTGTGGCGTTGTAGGGGAGGTGTACCCGCACGCGTGCGTATGTCAGAAGTGTCGGCAGTGTCCACCGGTGCCTGTCCAGTGTCCACTGTTGTCTGAAAACGGCACTTTTCTGACCTCTGACCTCACTGGACGGTCCGCCACACTTTTTTTTACACCTCTCGGGCTTATCCGAGAGTGTGGCGTTGTAGGGGAGGTGTCCCCGCACGCGTGCGTATGTCAGAAGTGTCGGCATTGTCCGCCGGCGCCGGTCCAGTGTCCACCGTTGTCTGAAAACTGCACTTTTCTGACCTCTGACCTCACTGGACGGTCCGCCACACTTTTCTTTACACCTCTCGGGCTTATCCGAGAGTGTGGCGTTGTAGGGGAGGTGTCCCCGCACGCGTGCGTATGTCAGAAGTGTCGGCAGTGTCCGCCGGCGCCGGTCCAGTGTCCACCGTTGTCTGAAAACTGCACTTTTCTGACCTCTGACCTCACTGGACGGTCCGCCACACTTTTTTTTACATCTCTCGGGCTTATCCGAGAGTGTGGCGTTGTAGGGGAGGTGTCCCCGCAGGCGTGCGTATGTCAGAAGTGTCGGAAGTGTCCGCCGGCGCCGGTCCAGTGTCCACCGTTGTCTGAAAACTGCACTTTTCTGACCTCTGACCTCACTGGACGGTCCGCCACACTTTTCTTTACACCTCTCGGGCTTATCCGAGAGTCTGGCGTTGTAGGGGAGGTGTCCCCGCACGCGTGTGTATGTCAGAAGTGTCGGCAGTGTCCGCCGGCGCCGGTCCAGTGTCCACCGTTGTCTGAAAACTGCACTTTTCTGACCTCTGACCTCACTGGACGGTCCGCCACACTTTTTTTTACATCTCTCGGGCTTATCCGAGAGTGTGGCGTTGTAGGGGAGGTGTCCCCGCAGGCGTGCGTATGTCAGAAGTGTCGGAAGTGTCCGCCGGCGCCGGTCCAGTGTCCACCGTTGTCTGAAAACTGCACTTTTCTGACCTCTGACCTCACTGGACGGTCCGCCACACTTTTCTTTACACCTCTCGGGCTTATCCGAGAGTCTGGCGTTGTAGGGGAGGTGTCCCCGCACGCGTGCGTATGTCAGAAGTGTCGGCAGTGTCCGCCGGCGCCGGTCCAGTGTCCACCGTTGTCTGAAAACTGCACTTTTCTGACCTCTGACCTCACTGGACGGTCCGCCACACTTTTCTTTACACCTCTCGGGCTTATCCGAGAGTGTGGCGTTGTAGGGGAGGTGTACCCGCACGTGTGCGTATGTCAGAAGTGTCGGCAGTGTCCACCGGTGCCTGTCCAGTGTCCACTGTTGTCTGAAAACGGCACTTTTCTGACCTCTGACCTCACTGGACGGTCCGCCACACTTTTTTTTACACCTCTCGGGCTTATCCGAGAGTGTGGCGTTGTAGGGGAGGTGTCCCCGCACGCGTGCGTATGTCAGAAGTGTCGGCAGTGTCCGCCGGCGCCGGTCCAGTGTCCACCGTTGTCTGAAAACTGCACTTTTCTGACCTCTGACCTCAATGGACGGTCCGCCACACTTTTTTTTACATCTCTCGGGCTTATCCGAGAGTGTGGCGTTGTAGGGGAGGTGTCCCCGCACGCGTGCGTATGTCAGAAGTGTCGGCAGTGTCCGCCGGCGCCGGTCCAGTGTCCACCGTTGTCTGAAAACTGCACTTTTCTGACCTCTGACCTCACTGGACGGTCCGCCACACTTTTCTTTACACCTCTCGGGCTTATCCGAGAGTGTGGCGTTGTAGGGGAGGTGTACCCGCACGCGTGCGTATGTCAGAAGTGTCGGCAGTGTCCACCGGTGCCTGTCCAGTGTCCACTGTTGTCTGAAAACGGCACTTTTCTGACCTCTGACCTCACTGGACGGTCCGCCACACTTTTTTTTACACCTCTCGGGCTTATCCGAGAGTGTGGCGTTGTAGGGGAGGTGTCCCCGCACGCGTGCGTATGTCAGAAGTGTCGGCAGTGTCCGCCGGCGCCGGTCCAGTGTCCACCGTTGTCTGAAAACTGCACTTTTCTGACCTCTGACCTCACTGGACGGTCCGCCACACTTTTCTTTACACCTCTCGGGCTTATCCGAGAGTGTGGCGTTGTAGGGGAGGTGTCCCCGCACGCGTGCGTATGTCAGAAGTGTCGGCAGTGTCCGCCGGCGCCGGTCCAGTGTCCACTGTTGTCTGAAAACGGCACTTTTCTGACCTCTGACCTCACTGGACGGTCCGCCACACTTTTCTTTACACCTCTCGGGCTTATCCGAGAGTGTGGCGTTGTAGGGGAGGTGTCCCCGCACGCGTGCGTATGTCAGAAGTGTCGGCAGTGTCCGCCGGCGCCGGTCCAGTGTCCACCGTTGTCTGAAAACTGCACTTTTCTGACCTCTGACCTCACTGGACGGTCCGCCACACTTTTTTTTACACCTCTCGGGCTTATCCGAGAGTGTGGCGTTGTAGGGGAGGTGTCCCCGCACGCGTGCGTATGTCAGAAGTGTCGGCAGTGTCCGCCGGCGCCGGTCCAGTGTCCACCGTTGTCTGAAAACTGCACTTTTCTGACCTCTGACCTCACTGGACGGTCCGCCACACTTTTCTTTACACCTCTCGGGCTTATCCGAGAGTGTGGCGTTGTAGGGGAGGTGTCCCCGCACGCGTGCGTATGTCAGCAGTGTCGGCAGTGTCCGCCGGCGCCGGTCCAGTGTCCACCATTGTCTGAAAACTGCACTTTTCTGACCTCTGACCTCACTGGACGGTCCGCCACACTTTTCTTTACACCTCTCGGGCTTATCCGAGAGTCTGGCGTTGTAGGGGAGGTGTCCCCGCACGCGTGCGTATGTCAGAAGTGTCGGCAGTGTCCGCCGGCGCCGGTCCAGTGTCCACCGTTGTCTGAAAACTGCACTTTTCTGACCTCTGACCTCACTGGACGGTCCGCCACACTTTTCTTTACACCTCTCGGGCTTATCCGAGAGTCTGGAGTTGTAGGGGAGGTGTCCCCGCACGCGTGCGTATGTCAGAAGTGTCGGCAGTGTCCGCCGGCGCCGGTCCAGTGTCCACCGTTGTCTGAAAACTGCACTTTTCTGACCTCTGACCTCACTGGACGGTCCGCCACACTTTTCTTTACACCTCTCGGGCTTATCCGAGAGTGTGGCGTTGTAGGGGAGGTGTCCCCGCACGCGTGCGTATGTCAGAAGTGTCGGCAGTGTCCGCCGGCGCCGGTCCAGTGTCCACCGTTGTCTGAAAACTGCACTTTTCTGACCTCTGACCTCACTGGACGGTCCGCCACACTTTTTTTTACACCTCTCGGGCTTATCCGAGAGTGTGGCGTTGTAGGGGAGGTGTCCCCGCACGCGTGCGTATGTCAGAAGTGTCGGCAGTGTCCGCCGGCGCCGGTCCAGTGTCCACCGTTGTCTGAAAACTGTTCTTTTCTGACCTCTGACCTCACTGGACGGTCCGCCACACTTTTTTTTACATCTCTCGGGCTTATCCGAGAGTGTGGCGTTGTAGGGGAGGTGTCCCCGCACGCGTGCGTATGTCAGAAGTGTCGGCAGTGTCCGCCGGCGCCGGTCCAGTGTCCACCGTTGTCTGAAAACTGCACTTTTCTGACCTCTGACCTCACTGGACGGTCCGCCACACTTTTCTTTACACCTCTCGGGCTTATCCGAGAGTCTGGCGTTGTAGGGGAGGTGTCCCCGCACGCGTGCGTATGTCAGAAGTGTCGGCAGTGTCCGCCGGCGCCGGTCCAGTGTCCACCGTTGTCTGAAAACTGCACTTTTCTGACCTCTGACCTCACTGGACGGTCCGCCACACTTTTTTTTACACCTCTCGGGCTTATCCGAGAGTGTGGCGTTGTAGGGGAGGTGTCCCCGCACGCGTGCGTATGTCAGAAGTGTCGGCAGTGTCCGCCGGCGCCGGTCCAGTGTCCACCGTTGTCTGAAAACTGCACTTTTCTGACCTCTGACCTCACTGGACGGTCCGCCACACTTTTCTTTACACCTGTCGGGCTTATCCGAGAGTGTGGCGTTGTAGGGGAGGTGTCCCCGCACGCGTGCGTATGTCAGAAGTGTCGGCAGTGTCCGCCGGCGCCGGTCCAGTGTCCACCGTTGTCTGAAAACTGCACTTTTCTGACCTCTGACCTCACTGGACGGTCCGCCACACTTTTCTTTACACCTCTCGGGCTTATCCGAGAGTCTGGCGTTGTAGGGGAGGTGTCCCCGCACGCGTGCGTATGTCAGAAGTGTCGGCAGTGTCCGCCGGCGCCGGTCCAGTGTCCACCGTTGTCTGAAAACTGCACTTTTCTGACCTCTGACCTCACTGGACGGTCCGCCACACTTTTTTTTACATCTCTCGGGCTTATCCGAGAGTGTGGCATTGTAGGGGAGGTGTCCCCGCAGGCGTGCGTATGTCAGAAGTGTCGGCAGTGTCCGCCGGCGCCGGTCCAGTGTCCACCGTTGTCTGAAAACTGCACTTTTCTGACCTCTGACCTCACTGGACGGTCCGCCACACTTTTCTTTACACCTCTCGGGCTTATCCGAGAGTCTGGCGTTGTAGGGGAGGTGTCCCCGCACGCGTGCGTATGTCAGAAGTGTCGGCAGTGTCCGCCGGCGCCGGTCCAGTGTCCACCGTTGTCTGAAAACTGCACTTTTCTGACCTCTGACCTCACTGGACGGTCCGCCACACTTTTCTTTACACCTCTCGGGCTTATCCGAGAGTGTGGCGTTGTAGGGGAGGTGTACCCGCACGCGTGCGTATGTCAGAAGTGTCGGCAGTGTCCACCGGTGCCTGTCCAGTGTCCACTGTTGTCTGAAAACGGCACTTTTCTGACCTCTGACCTCACTGGACGGTCCGCCACACTTTTTTTTACATCTCTCGGGCTTATCCGAGAGTGTGGCGTTGTAGGGGAGGTGTCCCCGCACGCGTGCGTATGTCAGAAGTGTCGGCAGTGTCCGCCGGCGCCGGTCCAGTGTCCACCGTTGTCTGAAAACTGCACTTTTCTGACCTCTGACCTCACTGGACGGTCCGCCACACTTTTCTTTACACCTCTCGGGCTTATCCGAGAGTGTGGCGTTGTAGGGGAGGTGTCCCCGCACGCGTGCGTATGTCAGAAGTGTCGGCAGTGTCCGCCGGCGCCGGTCCAGTGTCCACCGTTGTCTGAAAACTGCACTTTTCTGACCTCTGACCTCACTGGACGGTCCGCCACACTTTTTTTTACATCTCTCGGGCTTATCCGAGAGTGTGGCGTTGTAGGGGAGGTGTCCCCGCAGGCGTGCGTATGTCAGAAGTGTCGGAAGTGTCCGCCGGCGCCGGTCCAGTGTCCACCGTTGTCTGAAAACTGCACTTTTCTGACCTCTGACCTCACTGGACGGTCCGCCACACTTTTCTTTACACCTCTCGGGCTTATCCGAGAGTCTGGCGTTGTAGGGGAGGTGTCCCCGCACGCGTGCGTATGTCAGAAGTGTCGGCAGTGTCCGCCGGCGCCGGTCCAGTGTCCACCGTTGTCTGAAAACTGCACTTTTCTGACCTCTGACCTCACTGGACGGTCCGCCACACTTTTCTTTACACCTCTCGGGCTTATCCGAGAGTGTGGCGTTGTAGGGGAGGTGTACCCGCACGTGTGCGTATGTCAGAAGTGTCGGCAGTGTCCACCGGTGCCTGTCCAGTGTCCACTGTTGTCTGAAAACGGCACTTTTCTGACCTCTGACCTCACTGGACGGTCCGCCACACTTTTTTTTACACCTCTCGGGCTTATCCGAGAGTGTGGCGTTGTAGGGGAGGTGTCCCCGCACGCGTGCGTATGTCAGAAGTGTCGGCAGTGTCCACCGGCGCCGGTCCAGTGTCCACCGTTGTCTGAAAACTGCACTTTTCTGACCTCTGACCTCACTGGACGGTCCACCACACTTTTTTTTACACCTCTCGGGCTTATCCGAGAGTGTGGCGTTGTAGGGGAGGTGTCCCCGCACGCGTGCGTATGTCAGAAGTGTCGGCAGTGTCCGCCGGCGCCGGTCCAGTGTCCACTGTTGTCTGAAAACGGCACTTTTCTGACCTCTGACCTCACTGGACGGTCCGCCACACTTTTCTTTACACCTCTCGGGCTTATCCGAGAGTGTGGCGTTGTAGGGGAGGTGTCCCCGCACGCGTGCGTATGTCAGAAGTGTCGGCAGTGTCCGCCGGCGCCGGTCCAGTGTCCACCGTTGTCTGAAAACTGCACTTTTCTGACCTCTGACCTCACTGGACGGTCCGCCACACTTTTTTTTACACCTCTCGGGCTTATCCGAGAGTGTGGCGTTGTAGGGGAGGTGTCCCCGCACGCGTGCGTATGTCAGAAGTGTCGGCAGTGTCCGCCGGCGCCGGTCCAGTGTCCACCGTTGTCTGAAAACTGCACTTTTCTGACCTCTGACCTCACTGGACGGTCCGCCACACTTTTCTTTACACCTCTCGGGCTTATCCGAGAGTGTGGCGTTGTAGGGGAGGTGTCCCCGCACGCGTGCGTATGTCAGAAGTGTCGGCAGTGTCCGCCGGCGCCGGTCCAGTGTCCACCATTGTCTGAAAACTGCACTTTTCTGACCTCTGACCTCACTGGACGGTCCGCCACACTTTTCTTTACACCTCTCGGGCTTATCCGAGAGTCTGGCGTTGTAGGGGAGGTGTCCCCGCACGCGTGCGTATGTCAGAAGTGTCGGCAGTGTCCGCCGGCGCCGGTCCAGTGTCCACCGTTGTCTGAAAACTGCACTTTTCTGACCTCTGACCTCACTGGACGGTCCGCCACACTTTTCTTTACACCTCTCGGGCTTATCCGAGAGTCTGGAGTTGTAGGGGAGGTGTCCCCGCACGCGTGCGTATGTCAGAAGTGTCGGCAGTGTCCGCCGGCGCCGGTCCAGTGTCCACCGTTGTCTGAAAACTGCACTTTTCTGACCTCTGACCTCACTGGACGGTCCGCCACACTTTTCTTTACACCTCTCGGGCTTATCCGAGAGTGTGGCGTTGTAGGGGAGGTGTCCCCGCACGCGTGCGTATGTCAGAAGTGTCGGCAGTGTCCGCCGGCGCCGGTCCAGTGTCCACCGTTGTCTGAAAACTGCACTTTTCTGACCTCTGACCTCACTGGACGGTCCGCCACACTTTTTTTTACACCTCTCGGGCTTATCCGAGAGTGTGGCGTTGTAGGGGAGGTGTCCCCGCACGCGTGCGTATGTCAGAAGTGTCGGCAGTGTCCGCCGGCGCCGGTCCAGTGTCCACCGTTGTCTGAAAACTGTTCTTTTCTGACCTCTGACCTCACTGGACGGTCCGCCACACTTTTTTTTACATCTCTCGGGCTTATCCGAGAGTGTGGCGTTGTAGGGGAGGTGTCCCCGCACGCGTGCGTATGTCAGAAGTGTCGGCAGTGTCCGCCGGCGCCGGTCCAGTGTCCACCGTTGTCTGAAAACTGCACTTTTCTGACCTCTGACCTCACTGGACGGTCCGCCACACTTTTCTTTACACCTCTCTGGCTTATCCGAGAGTCTGGCGTTGTAGGGGAGGTGTCCCCGCACGCGTGCGTATGTCAGAAGTGTCGGCAGTGTCCGCCGGCGCCGGTCCAGTGTCCACCGTTGTCTGAAAACTGCACTTTTCTGACCTCTGACCTCACTGGACGGTCCGCCACACTTTTTTTTACACCTCTCGGGCTTATCCGAGAGTGTGGCGTTGTAGGGGAGGTGTCCCCGCACGCGTGCGTATGTCAGAAGTGTCGGCAGTGTCCGCCGGCGCCGGTCCAGTGTCCACCGTTGTCTGAAAACTGCACTTTTCTGACCTCTGACCTCACTGGACGGTCCGCCACACTTTTCTTTACACCTGTCGGGCTTATCCGAGAGTGTGGCGTTGTAGGGGAGGTGTCCCCGCACGCGTGCGTATGTCAGAAGTGTCGGCAGTGTCCGCCGGCGCCGGTCCAGTGTCCACCGTTGTCTGAAAACTGCACTTTTCTGACCTCTGACCTCACTGGACGGTCCGCCACACTTTTCTTTACACCTCTCGGGCTTATCCGAGAGTCTGGCGTTGTAGGGGAGGTGTCCCCGCACGCGTGCGTATGTCAGAAGTGTCGGCAGTGTCCGCCGGCGCCGGTCCAGTGTCCACCGTTGTCTGAAAACTGCACTTTTCTGACCTCTGACCTCACTGGACGGTCCGCCACACTTTTTTTTACACCTCTCGGGCTTATCCGAGAGTGTGGCGTTGTAGGGGAGGTGTCCCCGCACGCGTGCGTATGTCAGAAGTGTCGGCAGTGTCCGCCGGCGCCGGTCCAGTGTCCACCGTTGTCTGAAAACTGCACTTTTCTGACCTCTGACCTCACTGGACGGTCCGCCACACTTTTCTTTACACCTGTCGGGCTTATCCGAGAGTGTGGCGTTGTAGGGGAGGTGTCCCCGCACGCGTGCGTATGTCAGAAGTGTCGGCAGTGTCCGCCGGCGCCGGTCCAGTGTCCACCGTTGTCTGAAAACTGCACTTTTCTGACCTCTGACCTCACTGGACGGTCCGCCACACTTTTCTTTACACCTCTCGGGCTTATCCGAGAGTCTGGCGTTGTAGGGGAGGTGTCCCCGCACGCGTGCGTATGTCAGAAGTGTCGGCAGTGTCCGCCGGCGCCGGTCCAGTGTCCACCGTTGTCTGAAAACTGCACTTTTCTGACCTCTGACCTCACTGGACGGTCCGCCACACTTTTTTTTACATCTCTCGGGCTTATCCGAGAGTGTGGCATTGTAGGGGAGGTGTCCCCGCAGGCGTGCGTATGTCAGAAGTGTCGGCAGTGTCCGCCGGCGCCGGTCCAGTGTCCACCGTTGTCTGAAAACTGCACTTTTCTGACCTCTGACCTCACTGGACGGTCCGCCACACTTTTCTTTACACCTCTCGGGCTTATCCGAGAGTCTGGCGTTGTAGGGGAGGTGTCCCCGCACGCGTGCGTATGTCAGAAGTGTCGGCAGTGTCCGCCGGCGCCGGTCCAGTGTCCACCGTTGTCTGAAAACTGCACTTTTCTGACCTCTGACCTCACTGGACGGTCCGCCACACTTTTCTTTACACCTCTCGGGCTTATCCGAGAGTGTGGCGTTGTAGGGGAGGTGTACCCGCACGCGTGCGTATGTCAGAAGTGTCGGCAGTGTCCACCGGTGCCTGTCCAGTGTCCACTGTTGTCTGAAAACGGCACTTTTCTGACCTCTGACCTCACTGGACGGTCCGCCACACTTTTTTTTACATCTCTCGGGCTTATCCGAGAGTGTGGCGTTGTAGGGGAGGTGTCCCCGCACGCGTGCGTATGTCAGAAGTGTCGGCAGTGTCCGCCGGCGCCGGTCCAGTGTCCACCGTTGTCTGAAAACTGCACTTTTCTGACCTCTGACCTCACTGGACGGTCCGCCACACTTTTCTTTACACCTCTCGGGCTTATCCGAGAGTGTGGCGTTGTAGGGGAGGTGTCCCCGCACGCGTGCGTATGTCAGAAGTGTCGGCAGTGTCCGCCGGCGCCGGTCCAGTGTCCACCGTTGTCTGAAAACTGCACTTTTCTGACCTCTGACCTCACTGGACGGTCCGCCACACTTTTTTTTACATCTCTCGGGCTTATCCGAGAGTGTGGCGTTGTAGGGGAGGTGTCCCCGCAGGCGTGCGTATGTCAGAAGTGTCGGAAGTGTCCGCCGGCGCCGGTCCAGTGTCCACCGTTGTCTGAAAACTGCACTTTTCTGACCTCTGACCTCACTGGACGGTCCGCCACACTTTTCTTTACACCTCTCGGGCTTATCCGAGAGTCTGGCGTTGTAGGGGAGGTGTCCCCGCACGCGTGCGTATGTCAGAAGTGTCGGCAGTGTCCGCCGGCGCCGGTCCAGTGTCCACCGTTGTCTGAAAACTGCACTTTTCTGACCTCTGACCTCACTGGACGGTCCGCCACACTTTTCTTTACACCTCTCGGGCTTATCCGAGAGTGTGGCGTTGTAGGGGAGGTGTACCCGCACGTGTGCGTATGTCAGAAGTGTCGGCAGTGTCCACCGGTGCCTGTCCAGTGTCCACTGTTGTCTGAAAACGGCACTTTTCTGACCTCTGACCTCACTGGACGGTCCGCCACACTTTTTTTTACACCTCTCGGGCTTATCCGAGAGTGTGGCGTTGTAGGGGAGGTGTCCCCGCACGCGTGCGTATGTCAGAAGTGTCGGCAGTGTCCGCCGGCGCCGGTCCAGTGTCCACCGTTGTCTGAAAACTGCACTTTTCTGACCTCTGACCTCACTGGACGGTCCACCACACTTTTTTTTACACCTCTCGGGCTTATCCGAGAGTGTGGCGTTGTAGGGGAGGTGTCCCCGCACGCGTGCGTATGTCAGAAGTGTCGGCAGTGTCCACCGGTGCCTGTCCAGTGTCCACTGTTGTCTGAAAACGGCACTTTTCTGACCTCTGACCTCACTGGACGGTCCGCCACACTTTTTTTTACACCTCTCGGGCTTATCCGAGAGTGTGGCGTTGTAGGGGAGGTGTCCCCGCACGCGTGCGTATGTCAGAAGTGTCGGCAGTGTCCGCCGGCGCCGGTCCAGTGTCCACCGTTGTCTGAAAACTGCACTTTTCTGACCTCTGACCTCACTGGACGGTCCGCCACACTTTTTTTTACATCTCTCGGGCTTATCCGAGAGTTTGGCGTTGTAGGGGAGGTGTCCCCGCACGCGTGCGTATGTCAGAAGTGTCGGCAGTGTCCGCCGGCGCCGGTCCAGTGTCCACCGTTGTCTGAAAACTGCACTTTTCTGACCTCTGACCTCACTGGACGGTCCGCCACACTTTTTTTTACATCTCTCGGGCTTATCCGAGAGTGTGGCGTTGTAGGGGAGGTGTCCCCGCACGCGTGCGTATGTCAGAAGTGTCGGCAGTGTCCGCCGGCGCCGGTCCAGTGTCCACCGTTGTCTGAAAACTGCACTTTTCTGACCTCTGACCTCACTGGACGGTCCGCCACACTTTTTTTTACATCTCTCGGGCTTATCCGAGAGTGTGGCGTTGTAGGGGAGGTGTCCCCGCACGCGTGCGTATGTCAGAAGTGTCGGCAGTGTCCGCCGGCGCCGGTCCAGTGTCCACCGTTGTCTGAAAACTGCACTTTTCTGACCTCTGACCTCACTGGACGGTCCGCCACACTTTTCTTTACACCTCTCGGGCTTATCCGAGAGTGTGGCGTTGTAGGGGAGGTGTCCCCGCACGCGTGCGTATGTCAGAAGTGTCGGCAGTGTCCGCCGGCGCCGGTCCAGTGTCCACCGTTGTCTGAAAACTGCACTTTTCTGACCTCTGACCTCACTGGACGGTCCGCCACACTTTTCTTTACACCTCTCGGGCTTATCCGAGAGTGTGGCGTTGTAGGGGAGGTGTCCCCGCACGCGTGCGTATGTCAAAAGTGTCGGCAGTGTCCACCGGTGCCTGTCCAGTGTCCACTGTTGTCTGAAAACGGCACTTTTCTGACCTCTGACCTCACTGGACGGTCCACCACACTTTTTTTTACACCTCTCGGGCTTATCCGAGAGTGTGGCGTTGTAGGGGAGGTGTCCCCGCACGCGTGCGTATGTCAGAAGTGTCGGCAGTGTCCACCGGTGCCTGTCCAGTGTCCACTGTTGTCTGAAAACGGCACTTTTCTGACCTCTGACCTCACTGGACGGTCCGCCACACTTTTTTTTACACCTCTCGGGCTTATCCGAGAGTGTGGCGTTGTAGGGGAGGTGTCCCCGCACGCGTGCGTATGTCAGAAGTGTCGGCAGTGTCCGCCGGCGCCGGTCCAGTGTCCACCGTTGTCTGAAAACTGCACTTTTCTGACCTCTGACCTCACTGGACGGTCCGCCACACTTTTTTTTACATCTCTCGGGCTTATCCGAGAGTGTGGCGTTGTAGGGGAGGTGTCCCCGCACGCGTGCGTATGTCAGAAGTGTCGGCAGTGTCCGCCGGCGCCGGTCCAGTGTCCACCGTTGTCTGAAAACTGCACTTTTCTGACCTCTGACCAGAGTCCTGCAACGGGCCGGGTACCCGCGGATACCCGACGGGTACCCGCGTTTGACGGGTGCAAACGGGTGAAAATGTTACTTTGATAAGATCACGGGGACGGGGACGGGCGGTACTGAACTAATCGCGGGCGGGTATCATTTTATTGTGAAAATCAGAGAGCACTGTTTCCGCCCAAACAACGTAACTTGTGTAACTTAACAGCACAACTGCATGGAGCACGCTGGTCAGTTATCTTAACTCACAAAAACACATTGAACATCCTGTTAAACCTTCAAATTAAAAGTATATGATGACATAAACAACGACACATGTTTGCTGCGTAGATGCGCGTTCGCGCGTGGCTTAAGCTCGCTCCGCCGTCTTCACTTGCTTTCTGTACAAACCTGACCACTGAATGTAGCACTGTTGTTGAAGGCTGCTATCTTTTTCAACACACTTTTCAATAGGATTTACATTTTACACGGGTAAACGGGCGGACAACGGGTCGTTTATTTGACGGGCGGGGCGGGTCTGGTTCGTATTTTGAAATTATCACGGGTGACGGGTCGGTCTACGGATCTGAGAATTGACGGGCGGGGCGGGCGCGGGTTCTCAAAATTGGACCCGTGCAGGACTCTGCCTCTGACCTCACTGGACGGTCCGCCACACTTTTTTTTACATCTCTCGGGCTTATCCGAGAGTGTGGCGTTGTAGGGGAGGTGTCCCCGCACGCGTGCGTATGTCAGAAGTGTCGGCAGTGTCCGCCGGCGCCGGTCCAGTGTCCACCGTTGTCTGAAAACTGCACTTTTCTGACCTCTGACCTCACTGGACGGTCCGCCACACTTTTCTTCACACCTCTCGGGCTTATCCGAGAGTGTGGCGTTGTAGGGGAGGTGTCCCCGCACGCGTGCGTATGTCAAAAGTGTCGGCAGTGTCCACCGGTGCCTGTCCAGTGTCCACTGTTGTCTGAAAACGGCACTTTTCTGACCTCTGACCTCACTGGACGGTCCACCACACTTTTTTTTACACCTCTCGGGCTTATCCGAGAGTGTGGCGTTGTAGGGGAGGTGTCCCCGCACGCGTGCGTATGTCAGAAGTGTCGGCAGTGTCCACCGGTGCCTGTCCAGTGTCCACTGTTGTCTGAAAACGGCACTTTTCTGAACTGTGACCTCACTGGACGGTCCGCCACACTTTTTTTTACACCTCTCGGGCTTATCCGAGAGTGTGGCGTTGTAGGGGAGGTGTCCCCGCACGCGTGCGTATGTCAGAAGTGTCGGCAGTGTCCACCGGTGCCTGTCCAGTGTCCACTGTTGTCTGAAAACGGCACTTTTCTGAACTGTGACCTCACTGGACGGTCCGCCACACTTTTTTTTACACCTCTCGGGCTTATCCGAGAGTGTGGCGTTGTAGGGGAGGTGTCCCCGCACGCGTGCGTATGTCAGAAGTGTCGGCAATGTCCGCCGGCGCCGGTCCAGTGTCCACCGTTGTCTGAAAACTGCACTTTTCTGACCTCTGACCTCACTGGACGGTCCGCCACACTTTTTTTTACATCTCTCGGGCTTATCCGAGAGTGTGGCGTTGTAGGGGAGGTGTCCCCGCACGCGTGCGTATGTCAGAAGTGTCGGCAGTGTCCGCCGGCGCCGGTCCAGTGTCCACCGTTGTCTGAAAACTGCACTTTTCTGACCTCTGACCAGAATCCTGCAACGGGCCGGGTACCCGCGGATACCCGACGGGTACCCGCGTTTGACGGGTGCAAACGGGTGAAAATGTTACTTTGATAAGATCACGGGGACGGGGACGGGCGGTACTGAACTAATCGCGGGCGGGTATCATTTTATTGTGAAAATCAGAGAGCACTGTTTCCGCCCAAACAACGTAACTTGTGTAACTTAACAGCACAACTGCATGGAGCACGCTGGTCAGTTATCTTAACTCACAAAAACACATTGAACATCCTGTTAAACCTTCAAATTAAAAGTATATGATGACATAAACAACGACACATGTTTGCTGCGTAGATGCGCGTTCGCGCGTGGCTTAAGCTCGCTCCGCCGTCTTCACTTGCTTTCTGTACAAACCTGACCACTGAATGTAGCACTGTTGTTGAAGGCTGCTATCTTTTTCAACACACTTTTCAATAGGATTTACATTTTACACGGGTAAACGGGCGGACAACGGGTCGTTTATTTGACGGGCGGGGCGGGTCTGGTTCGTATTTTGAAATTATCACGGGTGACGGGTCGGTCTACGGATCTGAGAATTGACGGGCGGGGCGGGCGCGGGTTCTCAAAATTGGACCCGTGCAGGACTCTGCCTCTGACCTCACTGGACGGTCCGCCACACTTTTTTTTACATCTCTCGGGCTTATCCGAGAGTGTGGCGTTGTAGGGGAGGTGTCCCCGCACGCGTGCGTATGTCAGAAGTGTCGGCAGTGTCCGCCGGCGCCGGTCCAGTGTCCACCGTTGTCTGAAAACTGCACTTTTCTGACCTCTGACCTCACTGGACGGTCCGCCACACTTTTCTTCACACCTCTCGGGCTTATCCGAGAGTGTGGCGTTGTAGGGGAGGTGTCCCCGCACGCGTGCGTATGTCAAAAGTGTCGGCAGTGTCCACCGGTGCCTGTCCAGTGTCCACTGTTGTCTGAAAACGGCACTTTTCTGACCTCTGACCTCACTGGACGGTCCACCACACTTTTTTTTACACCTCTCGGGCTTATCCGAGAGTGTGGCGTTGTAGGGGAGGTGTCCCCGCACGCGTGCGTATGTCAGAAGTGTCGGCAGTGTCCACCGGTGCCTGTCCAGTGTCCACTGTTGTCTGAAAACGGCACTTTTCTGAACTGTGACCTCACTGGACGGTCCGCCACACTTTTTTTTACACCTCTCGGGCTTATCCGAGAGTGTGGCGTTGTAAGGGAGGTGTCCCCGCACGCGTGCGTATGTCAGAAGTGTCGGCAGTGTCCACCGGTGCCTGTCCAGTGTCCACTGTTGTCTGAAAACGGCACTTTTCTGAACTGTGACCTCACTGGACGGTCCGCCACACTTTTTTTTACACCTCTCGGGCTTATCCGAGAGTGTGGCGTTGTAGGGGAGGTGTCCCCGCACGCGTGCGTATGTCAGAAGTGTCGGCAATGTCCGCCGGCGCCGGTCCAGTGTCCACCGTTGTCTGAAAACTGCACTTTTCTGACCTCTGACCTCACTGGACGGTCCGCCACACTTTTTTTTACATCTCTCGGGCTTATCCGAGAGTTTGGCGTTGTAGGGGAGGTGTCCCCGCACGCGTGCGTATGTCAGAAGTGTCGGCAGTGTCCGCCGGCGCCGGTCCAGTGTCCACCGTTGTCTGAAAACTGCACTTTTCTGACCTCTGACCTCACTGGACGGTCCGCCACACTTTTTTTTACATCTCTCGGGCTTATCCGAGAGTGTGGCGTTGTAGGGGAGGTGTCCCCGCACGCGTGCGTATGTCAGAAGTGTCGGCAGTGTCCGCCGGCGCCGGTCCAGTGTCCACCGTTGTCTGAAAACTGCACTTTTCTGACCTCTGACCTCACTGGACGGTCCGCCACACTTTTTTTTACATCTCTCGGGCTTATCCGAGAGTGTGGCGTTGTAGGGGAGGTGTCCCCGCACGCGTGCGTATGTCAGAAGTGTCGGCAGTGTCCGCCGGCGCCGGTCCAGTGTCCACCGTTGTCTGAAAACTGCACTTTTCTGACCTCTGACCTCACTGGACGGTCCGCCACACTTTTCTTTACACCTCTCGGGCTTATCCGAGAGTCTGGCGTTGTAGGGGAGGTGTCCCCGCACGCGTGCGTATGTCAGAAGTGTCGGCAGTGTCCACCGGTGCCTGTCCAGTGTCCACTGTTGTCTGAAAACGGCACTTTTCTGACCTCTGACCTCACTGGACGGTCCACCACACTTTTTTTTACACCTCTCGGGCTTATCCGAGAGTGTGGCGTTGTAGGGGAGGTGTCCCCGCACGCGTGCGTATGTCAGAAGTGTCGGCAGTGTCCACCGGTGCCTGTCCAGTGTCCACTGTTGTCTGAAAACGGCACTTTTCTGAACTCTGACCTCACTGGACGGTCCGCCACACTTTTTTTTACACCTCTCGGGCTTATCCGAGAGTGTGGCGTTGTAGGGGAGGTGTCCCCGCACGCGTGCGTATGTCAGAAGTGTCGGCAGTGTCCGCCGGCGCCGGTCCAGTGTCCACCGTTGTCTGAAAACTGCACTTTTCTGACCTCTGACCTCACTGGACGGTCCGCCACACTTTTTTTTACATCTCTCGGGCTTATCCGAGAGTGTGGCGTTGTAGGGGAGGTGTCCCCGCACGCGTGCGTATGTCAGAAGTGTCGGCAGTGTCCGCCGGCGCCGGTCCAGTGTCCACCGTTGTCTGAAAACTGCACTTTTCTGACCTCTGACCTCACTGGACGGTCCGCCACACTTTTTTTTACATCTCTCGGGCTTATCCGAGAGTGTGGCGTTGTAGGGGAGGTGTCCCCGCACGCGTGCGTATGTCAGAAGTGTCGGCAGTGTCCGCCGGCGCCGGTCCAGTGTCCACCGTTGTCTGAAAACTGCACTTTTCTGACCTCTGACCTCACTGGACGGTCCGCCACACTTTTCTTTACACCTCTCGGGCTTATCCGAGAGTCTGGCGTTGTAGGGGAGGTGTCCCCGCACGCGTGCGTATGTCAGAAGTGTCGGCAGTGTCCGCCGGCGCCGGTCCAGTGTCCACCGTTGTCTGAAAACTGCACTTTTCTGACCTCTGACCTCACTGGACGGTCCGCCACACTTTTCTTTACACCTCTCGGGCTTATCCGAGAGTGTGGCGTTGTAGGGGAGGTGTCCCCGCACGCGTGCGTATGTCAGAAGTGTCGGCAGTGTCCGCCGGCGCCGGTCCAGTGTCCACCGTTGTCTGAAAACTGCACTTTTCTGACCTCACTGGACGGTCCGCCACACTTTTCTTTTCACCTCTCGGGCTTATCCGAGAGTTTGGCGTTGTAGGGGAGGTGTCCCCGCACGCGTGCGTATGTCAGAAGTGTCGGCAGTGTCCGCCGGCGCCGGTCCAGTGTCCATCGTTGTCTGAAAACTGCACTTTTCTGACCTCTGACCTCACTGGACGGTCCGCCACACTTTTTTTTACATCTCTCGGGCTTATCCGAGAGTGTGGCGTTGTAGGGGAGGTGTCCCCGCACGCGTGCGTATGTCAGAAGTGTCGGCAGTGTCCGCCGGCGCCGGTCCAGTGTCCACCGTTGTCTGAAAACTGCACTTTTCTGACCTCTGACCTCACTGGACGGTCCGCCACACTTTTCTTTACACCTCTCGGGCTTATCCGAGAGTGTGGCGTTGTAGGGGAGGTGTCCCCGCACGCGTGCGTATGTCAGAAGTGTCGGCAGTGTCCGCCGGCGCCGGTCCAGTGTCCACCGTTGTCTGAAAACTGCACTTTTCTGACCTCACTGGACGGTCCGCCACACTTTTCTTTTCACCTCTCGGGCTTATCCGAGAGTTTGGCGTTGTAGGGGAGGTGTCCCCGCACGCGTGCGTATGTCAGAAGTGTCGGCAGTGTCCGCCGGCGCCGGTCCAGTGTCCATCGTTGTCTGAAAACTGCACTTTTCTGACCTCTGACCTCACTGGACGGTCCGCCACACTTTTTTTTACATCTCTCGGGCTTATCCGAGAGTGTGGCGTTGTAGGGGAGGTGTCCCCGCACGCGTGCGTATGTCAGAAGTGTCGGCAGTGTCCGCCGGCGCCGGTCCAGTGTCCACCGTTGTCTGAAAACTGCACTTTTCTGACCTCTGACCTCACTGGACGGTCCGCCACACTTTTCTTTACACCTCTCGGGCTTATCCGAGAGTCTGGCGTTGTAGGGGAGGTGTCCCCGCACGCGTGCGTATGTCAGAAGTGTCGGCAGTGTCCGCCGGCGCCGGTCCAGTGTCCACCGTTGTCTGAAAACTGCACTTTTCTGACCTCTGACCTCACTGGACGGTCCGCCACACTTTTTTTTACATCTCTCGGGCTTATCCGAGAGTGTGGCGTTGTAGGGGAGGTGTCCCCGCACGCGTGCGTATGTCAGAAGTGTCGGCAGTGTCCGCCGGCGCCGGTCCAGTGTCCACCGTTGTCTGAAAACTGCACTTTTCTGACCTCTGACCTCACTGGACGGTCCGCCACACTTTTCTTTACACCTCTCGGGCTTATCCGAGAGTCTGGCGTTGTAGGGGAGGTGTCCCCGCAGGCGTGCGTATGTCAGAAGTGTCGGCAGTGTCCGCCGGCGCCGGTCCAGTGTCCACCGTTGTCTGAAAACTGCACTTTTCTGACCTCTGACCTCACTGGACGGTCCGCCACACTTTTCTTTACACCTCTCGGGCTTATCCGAGAGTCTGGCGTTGTAGGGGAGGTGTCCCCGCACGCGTGCGTATGTCAGAAGTGTCGGCAGTGTCCGCCGGCGCCGGTCCAGTGTCCACCGTTGTCTGAAAACTGCACTTTTCTGACCTCTGACCTCACTGGACGGTCCGCCACACTTTTCTTTACACCTCTCGGGCTTATCCGAGAGTGTGGCGTTGTAGGGGAGGTGTACCCGCACGCGTGCGTATGTCAGAAGTGTCGGCAGTGTCCACCGGTGCCTGTCCAGTGTCCACTGTTGTCTGAAAACGGCACTTTTCTGACCTCTGACCTCACTGGACGGTCCGCCACACTTTTTTTTACATCTCTCGGGCTTATCCGAGAGTGTGGCGTTGTAGGGGAGGTGTCCCCGCACGCGTGCGTATGTCAGAAGTGTCGGCAGTGTCCGCCGGCGCCGGTCCAGTGTCCACCGTTGTCTGAAAACTGCACTTTTCTGACCTCTGACCTCACTGGACGGTCCGCCACACTTTTCTTTACACCTCTCGGGCTTATCCGAGAGTGTGGCGTTGTAGGGGAGGTGTCCCCGCACGCGTGCGTATGTCAGAAGTGTCGGCAGTGTCCGCCGGCGCCGGTCCAGTGTCCACCGTTGTCTGAAAACTGCACTTTTCTGACCTCTGACCTCACTGGACGGTCCGCCACACTTTTTTTTACATCTCTCGGGCTTATCCGAGAGTGTGGCGTTGTAGGGGAGGTGTCCCCGCACGCGTGCGTATGTCAGAAGTGTCGGCAGTGTCCGCCGGCGCCGGTCCAGTGTCCACCGTTGTCTGAAAACTGCACTTTTCTGACCTCTGACCTCACTGGACGGTCCGCCACACTTTTCTTTACACCTCTCGGGCTTATCCGAGAGTCTGGCGTTGTAGGGGAGGTGTCCCCGCACGCGTGCGTATGTCAGAAGTGTCGGCAGTGTCCGCCGGCGCCGGTCCAGTGTCCACCGTTGTCTGAAAACTGCACTTTTCTGACCTCTGACCTCACTGGACGGTCCGCCACACTTTTTTTTACATCTCTCGGGCTTATCCGAGAGTGTGGCGTTGTAGGGGAGGTGTCCCCGCACGCGTGCGTATGTCAGAAGTGTCGGCAGTGTCCGCCGGCGCCGGTCCAGTGTCCACCGTTGTCTGAAAACTGCACTTTTCTGACCTCTGACCTCACTGGACGGTCCGCCACACTTTTCTTTACACCTCTCGGGCTTATCCGAGAGTCTGGCGTTGTAGGGGAGGTGTCCCCGCAGGCGTGCGTATGTCAGAAGTGTCGGCAGTGTCCGCCGGCGCCGGTCCAGTGTCCACCGTTGTCTGAAAACTGCACTTTTCTGACCTCTGACCTCACTGGACGGTCCGCCACACTTTTCTTTACACCTCTCGGGCTTATCCGAGAGTCTGGCGTTGTAGGGGAGGTGTCCCCGCACGCGTGCGTATGTCAGAAGTGTCGGCAGTGTCCGCCGGCGCCGGTCCAGTGTCCACCGTTGTCTGAAAACTGCACTTTTCTGACCTCACTGGACGGTCCGCCACACTTTTCTTTTCACCTCTCGGGCTTATCCGAGAGTTTGGCGTTGTAGGGGAGGTGTCCCCGCACGCGTGCGTATGTCAGAAGTGTCGGCAGTGTCCGCCGGCGCCGGTCCAGTGTCCATCGTTGTCTGAAAACTGCACTTTTCTGACCTCTGACCTCACTGGACGGTCCGCCACACTTTTTTTTACATCTCTCGGGCTTATCCGAGAGTGTGGCGTTGTAGGGGAGGTGTCCCCGCACGCGTGCGTATGTCAGAAGTGTCGGCAGTGTCCGCCGGCGCCGGTCCAGTGTCCACCGTTGTCTGAAAACTGCACTTTTCTGACCTCTGACCTCACTGGACGGTCCGCCACACTTTTCTTTACACCTCTCGGGCTTATCCGAGAGTGTGGCGTTGTAGGGGAGGTGTCCCCGCACGCGTGCGTATGTCAGAAGTGTCGGCAGTGTCCGCCGGCGCCGGTCCAGTGTCCACCGTTGTCTGAAAACTGCACTTTTCTGACCTCACTGGACGGTCCGCCACACTTTTCTTTTCACCTCTCGGGCTTATCCGAGAGTTTGGCGTTGTAGGGGAGGTGTCCCCGCACGCGTGCGTATGTCAGAAGTGTCGGCAGTGTCCGCCGGCGCCGGTCCAGTGTCCATCGTTGTCTGAAAACTGCACTTTTCTGACCTCTGACCTCACTGGACGGTCCGCCACACTTTTTTTTACATCTCTCGGGCTTATCCGAGAGTGTGGCGTTGTAGGGGAGGTGTCCCCGCACGCGTGCGTATGTCAGAAGTGTCGGCAGTGTCCGCCGGCGCCGGTCCAGTGTCCACCGTTGTCTGAAAACTGCACTTTTCTGACCTCTGACCTCACTGGACGGTCCGCCACACTTTTCTTTACACCTCTCGGGCTTATCCGAGAGTCTGGCGTTGTAGGGGAGGTGTCCCCGCACGCGTGCGTATGTCAGAAGTGTCGGCAGTGTCCGCCGGCGCCGGTCCAGTGTCCACCGTTGTCTGAAAACTGCACTTTTCTGACCTCTGACCTCACTGGACGGTCCGCCACACTTTTTTTTACATCTCTCGGGCTTATCCGAGAGTGTGGCGTTGTAGGGGAGGTGTCCCCGCACGCGTGCGTATGTCAGAAGTGTCGGCAGTGTCCGCCGGCGCCGGTCCAGTGTCCACCGTTGTCTGAAAACTGCACTTTTCTGACCTCTGACCTCACTGGACGGTCCGCCACACTTTTCTTTACACCTCTCGGGCTTATCCGAGAGTCTGGCGTTGTAGGGGAGGTGTCCCCGCAGGCGTGCGTATGTCAGAAGTGTCGGCAGTGTCCGCCGGCGCCGGTCCAGTGTCCACCGTTGTCTGAAAACTGCACTTTTCTGACCTCTGACCTCACTGGACGGTCCGCCACACTTTTCTTTACACCTCTCGGGCTTATCCGAGAGTCTGGCGTTGTAGGGGAGGTGTCCCCGCACGCGTGCGTATGTCAGAAGTGTCGGCAGTGTCCGCCGGCGCCGGTCCAGTGTCCACCGTTGTCTGAAAACTGCACTTTTCTGACCTCTGACCTCACTGGACGGTCCGCCACACTTTTCTTTACACCTCTCGGGCTTATCCGAGAGTGTGGCGTTGTAGGGGAGGTGTACCCGCACGCGTGCGTATGTCAGAAGTGTCGGCAGTGTCCACCGGTGCCTGTCCAGTGTCCACTGTTGTCTGAAAACGGCACTTTTCTGACCTCTGACCTCACTGGACGGTCCGCCACACTTTTTTTTACATCTCTCGGGCTTATCCGAGAGTGTGGCGTTGTAGGGGAGGTGTCCCCGCACGCGTGCGTATGTCAGAAGTGTCGGCAGTGTCCGCCGGCGCCGGTCCAGTGTCCACCGTTGTCTGAAAACTGCACTTTTCTGACCTCTGACCTCACTGGACGGTCCGCCACACTTTTCTTTACACCTCTCGGGCTTATCCGAGAGTGTGGCGTTGTAGGGGAGGTGTCCCCGCACGCGTGCGTATGTCAGAAGTGTCGGCAGTGTCCGCCGGCGCCGGTCCAGTGTCCACCGTTGTCTGAAAACTGCACTTTTCTGACCTCTGACCTCACTGGACGGTCCGCCACACTTTTTTTTACATCTCTCGGGCTTATCCGAGAGTGTGGCGTTGTAGGGGAGGTGTCCCCGCACGCGTGCGTATGTCAGAAGTGTCGGCAGTGTCCGCCGGCGCCGGTCCAGTGTCCACCGTTGTCTGAAAACTGCACTTTTCTGACCTCTGACCTCACTGGACGGTCCGCCACACTTTTCTGTACACCTCTCGGGCTTATCCGAGAGTCTGGCGTTGTAGGGGAGGTGTCCCCGCACGCGTGCGTATGTCAGAAGTGTCGGCAGTGTCCGCCGGCGCCGGTCCAGTGTCCACCGTTGTCTGAAAACTGCACTTTTCTGACCTCTGACCTCACTGGACGGTCCGCCACACTTTTTTTTACATCTCTCGGGCTTATCCGAGAGTGTGGCGTTGTAGGGGAGGTGTCCCCGCACGCGTGCGTATGTCAGAAGTGTCGGCAGTGTCCGCCGGCGCCGGTCCAGTGTCCACCGTTGTCTGAAAACTGCACTTTTCTGACCTCTGACCTCACTGGACGGTCCGCCACACTTTTCTTTACACCTCTCGGGCTTATCCGAGAGTCTGGCGTTGTAGGGGAGGTGTCCCCGCAGGCGTGCGTATGTCAGAAGTGTCGGCAGTGTCCGCCGGCGCCGGTCCAGTGTCCACCGTTGTCTGAAAACTGCACTTTTCTGACCTCTGACCTCACTGGACGGTCCGCCACACTTTTCTTTACACCTCTCGGGCTTATCCGAGAGTCTGGCGTTGTAGGGGAGGTGTCCCCGCACGCGTGCGTATGTCAGAAGTGTCGGCAGTGTCCGCCGGCGCCGGTCCAGTGTCCACCGTTGTCTGAAAACTGCACTTTTCTGACCTCTGACCTCACTGGACGGTCCGCCACACTTTTCTTTACACCTCTCGGGCTTATCCGAGAGTGTGGCGTTGTAGGGGAGGTGTACCCGCACGCGTGCGTATGTCAGAAGTGTCGGCAGTGTCCACCGGTGCCTGTCCAGTGTCCACTGTTGTCTGAAAACGGCACTTTTCTGACCTCTGACCTCACTGGACGGTCCGCCACACTTTTTTTTACATCTCTCGGGCTTATCCGAGAGTGTGGCGTTGTAGGGGAGGTGTCCCCGCACGCGTGCGTATGTCAGAAGTGTCGGCAGTGTCCGCCGGCGCCGGTCCAGTGTCCACCGTTGTCTGAAAACTGCACTTTTCTGACCTCTGACCTCACTGGACGGTCCGCCACACTTTTCTTTACACCTCTCGGGCTTATCCGAGAGTGTGGCGTTGTAGGGGAGGTGTCCCCGCACGCGTGCGTATGTCAGAAGTGTCGGCAGTGTCCGCCGGCGCCGGTCCAGTGTCCACCGTTGTCTGAAAACTGCACTTTTCTGACCTCTGACCTCACTGGACGGTCCGCCACACTTTTTTTTACATCTCTCGGGCTTATCCGAGAGTGTGGCGTTGTAGGGGAGGTGTCCCCGCAGGCGTGCGTATGTCAGAAGTGTCGGAAGTGTCCGCCGGCGCCGGTCCAGTGTCCACCGTTGTCTGAAAACTGCACTTTTCTGACCTCTGACCTCACTGGACGGTCCGCCACACTTTTCTTTACACCTCTCGGGCTTATCCGAGAGTCTGGCGTTGTAGGGGAGGTGTCCCCGCACGCGTGCGTATGTCAGAAGTGTCGGCAGTGTCCGCCGGCGCCGGTCCAGTGTCCACCGTTGTCTGAAAACTGCACTTTTCTGACCTCTGACCTCACTGGACGGTCCGCCACACTTTTCTTTACACCTCTCGGGCTTATCCGAGAGTGTGGCGTTGTAGGGGAGGTGTACCCGCACGTGTGCGTATGTCAGAAGTGTCGGCAGTGTCCACCGGTGCCTGTCCAGTGTCCACTGTTGTCTGAAAACGGCACTTTTCTGACCTCTGACCTCACTGGACGGTCCGCCACACTTTTTTTTACACCTCTCGGGCTTATCCGAGAGTGTGGCGTTGTAGGGGAGGTGTCCCCGCACGCGTGCGTATGTCAGAAGTGTCGGCAGTGTCCACCGGCGCCGGTCCAGTGTCCACCGTTGTCTGAAAACTGCACTTTTCTGACCTCTGACCTCACTGGACGGTCCACCACACTTTTTTTTACACCTCTCGGGCTTATCCGAGAGTGTGGCGTTGTAGGGGAGGTGTCCCCGCACGCGTGCGTATGTCAGAAGTGTCGGCAGTGTCCGCCGGCGCCGGTCCAGTGTCCACTGTTGTCTGAAAACGGCACTTTTCTGACCTCTGACCTCACTGGACGGTCCGCCACACTTTTCTTTACACCTCTCGGGCTTATCCGAGAGTCTGGCGTTGTAGGGGAGGTGTCCCCGCACGCGTGCGTATGTCAGAAGTGTCGGCAGTGTCCGCCGGCGCCGGTCCAGTGTCCACCGTTGTCTGAAAACTGCACTTTTCTGACCTCTGACCTCACTGGACGGTCCGCCACACTTTTTTTTACATCTCTCGGGCTTATCCGAGAGTGTGGCGTTGTAGGGGAGGTGTCCCCGCAGGCGTGCGTATGTCAGAAGTGTCGGAAGTGTCCGCCGGCGCCGGTCCAGTGTCCACCGTTGTCTGAAAACTGCACTTTTCTGACCTCTGACCTCACTGGACGGTCCGCCACACTTTTCTTTACACCTCTCGGGCTTATCCGAGAGTCTGGCGTTGTAGGGGAGGTGTCCCCGCACGCGTGCGTATGTCAGAAGTGTCGGCAGTGTCCGCCGGCGCCGGTCCAGTGTCCACCGTTGTCTGAAAACTGCACTTTTCTGACCTCTGACCTCACTGGACGGTCCGCCACACTTTTCTTTACACCTCTCGGGCTTATCCGAGAGTGTGGCGTTGTAGGGGAGGTGTACCCGCACGTGTGCGTATGTCAGAAGTGTCGGCAGTGTCCACCGGTGCCTGTCCAGTGTCCACTGTTGTCTGAAAACGGCACTTTTCTGACCTCTGACCTCACTGGACGGTCCGCCACACTTTTTTTTACACCTCTCGGGCTTATCCGAGAGTGTGGCGTTGTAGGGGAGGTGTCCCCGCACGCGTGCGTATGTCAGAAGTGTCGGCAGTGTCCACCGGCGCCGGTCCAGTGTCCACCGTTGTCTGAAAACTGCACTTTTCTGACCTCTGACCTCACTGGACGGTCCACCACACTTTTTTTTACACCTCTCGGGCTTATCCGAGAGTGTGGCGTTGTAGGGGAGGTGTCCCCGCACGCGTGCGTATGTCAGAAGTGTCGGCAGTGTCCGCCGGCGCCGGTCCAGTGTCCACTGTTGTCTGAAAACGGCACTTTTCTGACCTCTGACCTCACTGGACGGTCCGCCACACTTTTCTTTACACCTCTCGGGCTTATCCGAGAGTGTGGCGTTGTAGGGGAGGTGTCCCCGCACGCGTGCGTATGTCAGAAGTGTCGGCAGTGTCCGCCGGCGCCGGTCCAGTGTCCACCGTTGTCTGAAAACTGCACTTTTCTGACCTCTGACCTCACTGGACGGTCCGCCACACTTTTTTTTACACCTCTCGGGCTTATCCGAGAGTGTGGCGTTGTAGGGGAGGTGTCCCCGCACGCGTGCGTATGTCAGAAGTGTCGGCAGTGTCCGCCGGCGCCGGTCCAGTGTCCACCGTTGTCTGAAAACTGCACTTTTCTGACCTCTGACCTCACTGGACGGTCCGCCACACTTTTCTTTACACCTCTCGGGCTTATCCGAGAGTGTGGCGTTGTAGGGGAGGTGTCCCCGCACGCGTGCGTATGTCAGAAGTGTCGGCAGTGTCCGCCGGCGCCGGTCCAGTGTCCACCGTTGTCTGAAAACTGCACTTTTCTGACCTCTGACCTCACTGGACGGTCCGCCACACTTTTTTTTACACCTCTCGGGCTTATCCGAGAGTGTGGCGTTGTAGGGGAGGTGTCCCCGCACGCGTGCGTATGTCAGAAGTGTCGGCAGTGTCCGCCGGCGCCGGTCCAGTGTCCACCGTTGTCTGAAAACTGCACTTTTCTGACCTCTGACCTCACTGGACGGTCCGCCACACTTTTCTTTACACCTGTCGGGCTTATCCGAGAGTGTGGCGTTGTAGGGGAGGTGTCCCCGCACGCGTGCGTATGTCAGAAGTGTCGGCAGTGTCCGCCGGCGCCGGTCCAGTGTCCACCGTTGTCTGAAAACTGCACTTTTCTGACCTCTGACCTCACTGGACGGTCCGCCACACTTTTCTTTACACCTCTCGGGCTTATCCGAGAGTCTGGCGTTGTAGGGGAGGTGTCCCCGCACGCGTGCGTATGTCAGAAGTGTCGGCAGTGTCCGCCGGCGCCGGTCCAGTGTCCACCGTTGTCTGAAAACTGCACTTTTCTGACCTCTGACCTCACTGGACGGTCCGCCACACTTTTTTTTACATCTCTCGGGCTTATCCGAGAGTGTGGCATTGTAGGGGAGGTGTCCCCGCAGGCGTGCGTATGTCAGAAGTGTCGGCAGTGTCCGCCGGCGCCGGTCCAGTGTCCACCGTTGTCTGAAAACTGCACTTTTCTGACCTCTGACCTCACTGGACGGTCCGCCACACTTTTCTTTACACCTCTCGGGCTTATCCGAGAGTCTGGCGTTGTAGGGGAGGTGTCCCCGCACGCGTGCGTATGTCAGAAGTGTCGGCAGTGTCCGCCGGCGCCGGTCCAGTGTCCACCGTTGTCTGAAAACTGCACTTTTCTGACCTCTGACCTCACTGGACGGTCCGCCACACTTTTCTTTACACCTCTCGGGCTTATCCGAGAGTGTGGCGTTGTAGGGGAGGTGTACCCGCACGCGTGCGTATGTCAGAAGTGTCGGCAGTGTCCACCGGTGCCTGTCCAGTGTCCACTGTTGTCTGAAAACGGCACTTTTCTGACCTCTGACCTCACTGGACGGTCCGCCACACTTTTTTTTACATCTCTCGGGCTTATCCGAGAGTGTGGCGTTGTAGGGGAGGTGTCCCCGCACGCGTGCGTATGTCAGAAGTGTCGGCAGTGTCCGCCGGCGCCGGTCCAGTGTCCACCGTTGTCTGAAAACTGCACTTTTCTGACCTCTGACCTCACTGGACGGTCCGCCACACTTTTCTTTACACCTCTCGGGCTTATCCGAGAGTGTGGCGTTGTAGGGGAGGTGTCCCCGCACGCGTGCGTATGTCAGAAGTGTCGGCAGTGTCCGCCGGCGCCGGTCCAGTGTCCACCGTTGTCTGAAAACTGCACTTTTCTGACCTCTGACCTCACTGGACGGTCCGCCACACTTTTTTTTACATCTCTCGGGCTTATCCGAGAGTGTGGCGTTGTAGGGGAGGTGTCCCCGCAGGCGTGCGTATGTCAGAAGTGTCGGAAGTGTCCGCCGGCGCCGGTCCAGTGTCCACCGTTGTCTGAAAACTGCACTTTTCTGACCTCTGACCTCACTGGACGGTCCGCCACACTTTTCTTTACACCTCTCGGGCTTATCCGAGAGTCTGGCGTTGTAGGGGAGGTGTCCCCGCACGCGTGCGTATGTCAGAAGTGTCGGCAGTGTCCGCCGGCGCCGGTCCAGTGTCCACCGTTGTCTGAAAACTGCACTTTTCTGACCTCTGACCTCACTGGACGGTCCGCCACACTTTTCTTTACACCTCTCGGGCTTATCCGAGAGTGTGGCGTTGTAGGGGAGGTGTACCCGCACGTGTGCGTATGTCAGAAGTGTCGGCAGTGTCCGCCGGCGCCGGTCCAGTGTCCACCGTTGTCTGAAAACTGCACTTTTCTGACCTCTGACCTCACTGGACGGTCCGCCACACTTTTCTTTACACCTCTCGGGCTTATCCGAGAGTGTGGCGTTGTAGGGGAGGTGTCCCCGCACGCGTGCGTATGTCAGAAGTGTCGGCAGTGTCCGCCGGCGCCGGTCCAGTGTCCACCGTTGTCTGAAAACTGCACTTTTCTGACCTCTGACCTCACTGGACGGTCCGCCACACTTTTCTTTACACCTCTCGGGCTTATCCGAGAGTGTGGCGTTGTAGGGGAGGTGTCCCCGCACGCGTGCGTATGTCAAAAGTGTCGGCAGTGTCCACCGGTGCCTGTCCAGTGTCCACTGTTGTCTGAAAACGGCACTTTTCTGACCTCTGACCTCACTGGACGGTCCACCACACTTTTTTTTACACCTCTCGGGCTTATCCGAGAGTGTGGCGTTGTAGGGGAGGTGTCCCCGCACGCGTGCGTATGTCAGAAGTGTCGGCAGTGTCCACCGGTGCCTGTCCAGTGTCCACTGTTGTCTGAAAACGGCACTTTTCTGACCTCTGACCTCACTGGACGGTCCGCCACACTTTTTTTTACACCTCTCGGGCTTATCCGAGAGTGTGGCGTTGTAGGGGAGGTGTCCCCGCACGCGTGCGTATGTCAGAAGTGTCGGCAGTGTCCGCCGGCGCCGGTCCAGTGTCCACCGTTGTCTGAAAACTGCACTTTTCTGACCTCTGACCTCACTGGACGGTCCGCCACACTTTTTTTTACATCTCTCGGGCTTATCCGAGAGTGTGGCGTTGTAGGGGAGGTGTCCCCGCACGCGTGCGTATGTCAGAAGTGTCGGCAGTGTCCGCCGGCGCCGGTCCAGTGTCCACCGTTGTCTGAAAACTGCACTTTTCTGACCTCTGACCTCACTGGACGGTCCGCCACACTTTTTTTTACATCTCTCGGGCTTATCCGAGAGTGTGGCGTTGTAGGGGAGGTGTCCCCGCACGCGTGCGTATGTCAGAAGTGTCGGCAGTGTCCGCCGGCGCCGGTCCAGTGTCCACCGTTGTCTGAAAACTGCACTTTTCTGACCTCTGACCTCACTGGACGGTCCGCCACACTTTTCTTTACACCTCTCGGGCTTATCCGAGAGTGTGGCGTTGTAGGGGAGGTGTCCCCGCACGCGTGCGTATGTCAGAAGTGTCGGCAGTGTCCGCCGGCGCCGGTCCAGTGTCCACCGTTGTCTGAAAACTGCACTTTTCTGACCTCTGACCTCACTGGACGGTCCGCCACACTTTTCTTTACACCTCTCGGGCTTATCCGAGAGTGTGGCGTTGTAGGGGAGGTATCCCCGCACGCGTGCGTATGTCAAAAGTGTCGGCAGTGTCCACCGGTGCCTGTCCAGTGTCCACTGTTGTCTGAAAACGGCACTTTTCTGACCTCTGACCTCACTGGACGGTCCACCACACTTTTTTTTACACCTCTCGGGCTTATCCGAGAGTGTGGCGTTGTAGGGGAGGTGTCCCCGCACGCGTGCGTATGTCAGAAGTGTCGGCAGTGTCCACCGGTGCCTGTCCAGTGTCCACTGTTGTCTGAAAACGGCACTTTTCTGACCTCTGACCTCACTGGACGGTCCGCCACACTTTTTTTTACACCTCTCGGGCTTATCCGAGAGTGTGGCGTTGTAGGGGAGGTGTCCCCGCACGCGTGCGTATGTCAGAAGTGTCGGCAGTGTCCGCCGGCGCCGGTCCAGTGTCCACCGTTGTCTGAAAACTGCACTTTTCTGACCTCTGACCTCACTGGACGGTCCGCCACACTTTTTTTTACATCTCTCGGGCTTATCCGAGAGTGTGGCGTTGTAGGGGAGGTGTCCCCGCACGCGTGCGTATGTCAGAAGTGTCGGCAGTGTCCGCCGGCGCCGGTCCAGTGTCCACCGTTGTCTGAAAACTGCACTTTTCTGACCTCTGACCTCACTGGACGGTCCGCCACACTTTTTTTTACATCTCTCGGGCTTATCCGAGAGTGTGGCGTTGTAGGGGAGGTGTCCCCGCACGCGTGCGTATGTCAGAAGTGTCGGCAGTGTCCGCCGGCGCCGGTCCAGTGTCCACCGTTGTCTGAAAACTGCACTTTTCTGACCTCTGACCTCACTGGACGGTCCGCCACACTTTTCTTTACACCTCTCGGGCTTATCCGAGAGTGTGGCGTTGTAGGGGAGGTGTCCCCGCACGCGTGCGTATGTCAGAAGTGTCGGCAGTGTCCGCCGGCGCCGGTCCAGTGTCCACCGTTGTCTGAAAACTGCACTTTTCTGACCTCTGACCTCACTGGACGGTCCGCCACACTTTTCTTTACACCTCTCGGGCTTATCCGAGAGTGTGGCGTTGTAGGGGAGGTGTCCCCGCACGCGTGCGTATGTCAAAAGTGTCGGCAGTGTCCACCGGTGCCTGTCCAGTGTCCACTGTTGTCTGAAAACGGCACTTTTCTGACCTCTGACCTCACTGGACGGTCCACCACACTTTTTTTTACACCTCTCGGGCTTATCCGAGAGTGTGGCGTTGTAGGGGAGGTGTCCCCGCACGCGTGCGTATGTCAGAAGTGTCGGCAGTGTCCACCGGTGCCTGTCCAGTGTCCACTGTTGTCTGAAAACGGCACTTTTCTGACCTCTGACCTCACTGGACGGTCCGCCACACTTTTTTTTACACCTCTCGGGCTTATCCGAGAGTGTGGCGTTGTAGGGGAGGTGTCCCCGCACGCGTGCGTATGTCAGAAGTGTCGGCAGTGTCCGCCGGCGCCGGTCCAGTGTCCACCGTTGTCTGAAAACTGCACTTTTCTGACCTCTGACCTCACTGGACGGTCCGCCACACTTTTTTTTACATCTCTCGGGCTTATCCGAGAGTGTGGCGTTGTAGGGGAGGTGTCCCCGCACGCGTGCGTATGTCAGAAGTGTCGGCAGTGTCCGCCGGCGCCGGTCCAGTGTCCACCGTTGTCTGAAAACTGCACTTTTCTGACCTCTGACCTCACTGGACGGTCCGCCACACTTTTTTTTACATCTCTCGGGCTTATCCGAGAGTGTGGCGTTGTAGGGGAGGTGTCCCCGCACGCGTGCGTATGTCAGAAGTGTCGGCAGTGTCCGCCGGCGCCGGTCCAGTGTCCACCGTTGTCTGAAAACTGCACTTTTCTGACCTCTGACCTCACTGGACGGTCCGCCACACTTTTCTTCACACCTCTCGGGCTTATCCGAGAGTGTGGCGTTGTAGGGGAGGTGTCCCCGCACGCGTGCGTATGTCAAAAGTGTCGGCAGTGTCCACCGGTGCCTGTCCAGTGTCCACTGTTGTCTGAAAACGGCACTTTTCTGACCTCTGACCTCACTGGACGGTCCACCACACTTTTTTTTACACCTCTCGGGCTTATCCGAGAGTGTGGCGTTGTAGGGGAGGTGTCCCCGCACGCGTGCGTATGTCAGAAGTGTCGGCAGTGTCCACCGGTGCCTGTCCAGTGTCCACTGTTGTCTGAAAACGGCACTTTTCTGAACTGTGACCTCACTGGACGGTCCGCCACACTTTTTTTTACACCTCTCGGGCTTATCCGAGAGTGTGGCGTTGTAGGGGAGGTGTCCCCGCACGCGTGCGTATGTCAGAAGTGTCGGCAGTGTCCGCCGGCGCCGGTCCAGTGTCCACCGTTGTCTGAAAACTGCACTTTTCTGACCTCTGACCTCACTGGACGGTCCGCCACACTTTTTTTTACACCTCTCGGGCTTATCCGAGAGTGTGGCGTTGTAGGGGAGGTGTCCCCGCACGCGTGCGTATGTCAGAAGTGTCGGCAGTGTCCGCCGGCGCCGGTCCAGTGTCCACCGTTGTCTGAAAACTGCACTTTTCTGACCTCTGACCTCACTGGACGGTCCGCCACACTTTTTTTTACACCTCTCGGGCTTATCCGAGAGTGTGGCGTTGTAGGGGAGGTGTCCCCGCACGCGTGCGTATGTCAGAAGTGTCGGCAGTGTCCGCCGGCGCCGGTCCAGTGTCCACCGTTGTCTGAAAACTGCACTTTTCTGACCTCTGACCTCAATGGACGGTCCGCCACACTTTTTTTTACATCTCTCGGGCTTATCCGAGAGTGTGGCGTTGTAGGGGAGGTGTCCCCGCACGCGTGCGTATGTCAGAAGTGTCGGCAGTGTCCGCCGGCGCCGGTCCAGTGTCCACCGTTGTCTGAAAACTGCACTTTTCTGACCTCTGACCTCACTGGACGGTCCGCCACACTTTTCTTTACACCTCTCGGGCTTATCCGAGAGTGTGGCGTTGTAGGGGAGGTGTACCCGCACGCGTGCGTATGTCAGAAGTGTCGGCAGTGTCCACCGGTGCCTGTCCAGTGTCCACTGTTGTCTGAAAACGGCACTTTTCTGACCTCTGACCTCACTGGACGGTCCGCCACACTTTTTTTTACACCTCTCGGGCTTATCCGAGAGTGTGGCGTTGTAGGGGAGGTGTCCCCGCACGCGTGCGTATGTCAGAAGTGTCGGCAGTGTCCGCCGGCGCCGGTCCAGTGTCCACCGTTGTCTGAAAACTGCACTTTTCTGACCTCTGACCTCACTGGACGGTCCGCCACACTTTTCTTTACACCTCTCGGGCTTATCCGAGAGTGTGGCGTTGTAGGGGAGGTGTCCCCGCACGCGTGCGTATGTCAGAAGTGTCGGCAGTGTCCGCCGGCGCCGGTCCAGTGTCCACTGTTGTCTGAAAACGGCACTTTTCTGACCTCTGACCTCACTGGACGGTCCGCCACACTTTTCTTTACACCTCTCGGGCTTATCCGAGAGTGTGGCGTTGTAGGGGAGGTGTCCCCGCACGCGTGCGTATGTCAGAAGTGTCGGCAGTGTCCGCCGGCGCCGGTCCAGTGTCCACCGTTGTCTGAAAACTGCACTTTTCTGACCTCTGACCTCACTGGACGGTCCGCCACACTTTTTTTTACACCTCTCGGGCTTATCCGAGAGTGTGGCGTTGTAGGGGAGGTGTCCCCGCACGCGTGCGTATGTCAGAAGTGTCGGCAGTGTCCGCCGGCGCCGGTCCAGTGTCCACCGTTGTCTGAAAACTGCACTTTTCTGACCTCTGACCTCACTGGACGGTCCGCCACACTTTTCTTTACACCTCTCGGGCTTATCCGAGAGTGTGGCGTTGTAGGGGAGGTGTCCCCGCACGCGTGCGTATGTCAGCAGTGTCGGCAGTGTCCGCCGGCGCCGGTCCAGTGTCCACCATTGTCTGAAAACTGCACTTTTCTGACCTCTGACCTCACTGGACGGTCCGCCACACTTTTCTTTACACCTCTCGGGCTTATCCGAGAGTCTGGCGTTGTAGGGGAGGTGTCCCCGCACGCGTGCGTATGTCAGAAGTGTCGGCAGTGTCCGCCGGCGCCGGTCCAGTGTCCACCGTTGTCTGAAAACTGCACTTTTCTGACCTCTGACCTCACTGGACGGTCCGCCACACTTTTCTTTACACCTCTCGGGCTTATCCGAGAGTCTGGAGTTGTAGGGGAGGTGTCCCCGCACGCGTGCGTATGTCAGAAGTGTCGGCAGTGTCCGCCGGCGCCGGTCCAGTGTCCACCGTTGTCTGAAAACTGCACTTTTCTGACCTCTGACCTCACTGGACGGTCCGCCACACTTTTCTTTACACCTCTCGGGCTTATCCGAGAGTGTGGCGTTGTAGGGGAGGTGTCCCCGCACGCGTGCGTATGTCAGAAGTGTCGGCAGTGTCCGCCGGCGCCGGTCCAGTGTCCACCGTTGTCTGAAAACTGCACTTTTCTGACCTCTGACCTCACTGGACGGTCCGCCACACTTTTCTTTACACCTCTCGGGCTTATCCGAGAGTGTGGCGTTGTAGGGGAGGTGTCCCCGCACGCGTGCGTATGTCAGCAGTGTCGGCAGTGTCCGCCGGCGCCGGTCCAGTGTCCACCATTGTCTGAAAACTGCACTTTTCTGACCTCTGACCTCACTGGACGGTCCGCCACACTTTTCTTTACACCTCTCGGGCTTATCCGAGAGTCTGGCGTTGTAGGGGAGGTGTCCCCGCACGCGTGCGTATGTCAGAAGTGTCGGCAGTGTCCGCCGGCGCCGGTCCAGTGTCCACCGTTGTCTGAAAACTGCACTTTTCTGACCTCTGACCTCACTGGACGGTCCGCCACACTTTTCTTTACACCTCTCGGGCTTATCCGAGAGTCTGGAGTTGTAGGGGAGGTGTCCCCGCACGCGTGCGTATGTCAGAAGTGTCGGCAGTGTCCGCCGGCGCCGGTCCAGTGTCCACCGTTGTCTGAAAACTGCACTTTTCTGACCTCTGACCTCACTGGACGGTCCGCCACACTTTTCTTTACACCTCTCGGGCTTATCCGAGAGTGTGGCGTTGTAGGGGAGGTGTCCCCGCACGCGTGCGTATGTCAGAAGTGTCGGCAGTGTCCGCCGGCGCCGGTCCAGTGTCCACCGTTGTCTGAAAACTGCACTTTTCTGACCTCTGACCTCACTGGACGGTCCGCCACACTTTTTTTTACACCTCTCGGGCTTATCCGAGAGTGTGGCGTTGTAGGGGAGGTGTCCCCGCACGCGTGCGTATGTCAGAAGTGTCGGCAGTGTCCGCCGGCGCCGGTCCAGTGTCCACCGTTGTCTGAAAACTGTTCTTTTCTGACCTCTGACCTCACTGGACGGTCCGCCACACTTTTTTTTACATCTCTCGGGCTTATCCGAGAGTGTGGCGTTGTAGGGGAGGTGTCCCCGCACGCGTGCGTATGTCAGAAGTGTCGGCAGTGTCCGCCGGCGCCGGTCCAGTGTCCACCGTTGTCTGAAAACTGCACTTTTCTGACCTCTGACCTCACTGGACGGTCCGCCACACTTTTCTTTACACCTCTCGGGCTTATCCGAGAGTCTGGCGTTGTAGGGGAGGTGTCCCCGCACGCGTGCGTATGTCAGAAGTGTCGGCAGTGTCCGCCGGCGCCGGTCCAGTGTCCACCGTTGTCTGAAAACTGCACTTTTCTGACCTCTGACCTCACTGGACGGTCCGCCACACTTTTTTTTACACCTCTCGGGCTTATCCGAGAGTGTGGCGTTGTAGGGGAGGTGTCCCCGCACGCGTGCGTATGTCAGAAGTGTCGGCAGTGTCCGCCGGCGCCGGTCCAGTGTCCACCGTTGTCTGAAAACTGCACTTTTCTGACCTCTGACCTCACTGGACGGTCCGCCACACTTTTCTTTACACCTGTCGGGCTTATCCGAGAGTGTGGCGTTGTAGGGGAGGTGTCCCCGCACGCGTGCGTATGTCAGAAGTGTCGGCAGTGTCCGCCGGCGCCGGTCCAGTGTCCACCGTTGTCTGAAAACTGCACTTTTCTGACCTCTGACCTCACTGGACGGTCCGCCACACTTTTCTTTACACCTCTCGGGCTTATCCGAGAGTCTGGCGTTGTAGGGGAGGTGTCCCCGCACGCGTGCGTATGTCAGAAGTGTCGGCAGTGTCCGCCGGCGCCGGTCCAGTGTCCACCGTTGTCTGAAAACTGCACTTTTCTGACCTCTGACCTCACTGGACGGTCCGCCACACTTTTTTTTACATCTCTCGGGCTTATCCGAGAGTGTGGCATTGTAGGGGAGGTGTCCCCGCAGGCGTGCGTATGTCAGAAGTGTCGGCAGTGTCCGCCGGCGCCGGTCCAGTGTCCACCGTTGTCTGAAAACTGCACTTTTCTGACCTCTGACCTCACTGGACGGTCCGCCACACTTTTCTTTACACCTCTCGGGCTTATCCGAGAGTCTGGCGTTGTAGGGGAGGTGTCCCCGCACGCGTGCGTATGTCAGAAGTGTCGGCAGTGTCCGCCGGCGCCGGTCCAGTGTCCACCGTTGTCTGAAAACTGCACTTTTCTGACCTCTGACCTCACTGGACGGTCCGCCACACTTTTCTTTACACCTCTCGGGCTTATCCGAGAGTGTGGCGTTGTAGGGGAGGTGTACCCGCACGCGTGCGTATGTCAGAAGTGTCGGCAGTGTCCACCGGTGCCTGTCCAGTGTCCACTGTTGTCTGAAAACGGCACTTTTCTGACCTCTGACCTCACTGGACGGTCCGCCACACTTTTTTTTACATCTCTCGGGCTTATCCGAGAGTGTGGCGTTGTAGGGGAGGTGTCCCCGCACGCGTGCGTATGTCAGAAGTGTCGGCAGTGTCCGCCGGCGCCGGTCCAGTGTCCACCGTTGTCTGAAAACTGCACTTTTCTGACCTCTGACCTCACTGGACGGTCCGCCACACTTTTCTTTACACCTCTCGGGCTTATCCGAGAGTGTGGCGTTGTAGGGGAGGTGTCCCCGCACGCGTGCGTATGTCAGAAGTGTCGGCAGTGTCCGCCGGCGCCGGTCCAGTGTCCACCGTTGTCTGAAAACTGCACTTTTCTGACCTCTGACCTCACTGGACGGTCCGCCACACTTTTTTTTACATCTCTCGGGCTTATCCGAGAGTGTGGCGTTGTAGGGGAGGTGTCCCCGCAGGCGTGCGTATGTCAGAAGTGTCGGAAGTGTCCGCCGGCGCCGGTCCAGTGTCCACCGTTGTCTGAAAACTGCACTTTTCTGACCTCTGACCTCACTGGACGGTCCGCCACACTTTTCTTTACACCTCTCGGGCTTATCCGAGAGTCTGGCGTTGTAGGGGAGGTGTCCCCGCACGCGTGCGTATGTCAGAAGTGTCGGCAGTGTCCGCCGGCGCCGGTCCAGTGTCCACCGTTGTCTGAAAACTGCACTTTTCTGACCTCTGACCTCACTGGACGGTCCGCCACACTTTTCTTTACACCTCTCGGGCTTATCCGAGAGTGTGGCGTTGTAGGGGAGGTGTACCCGCACGTGTGCGTATGTCAGAAGTGTCGGCAGTGTCCACCGGTGCCTGTCCAGTGTCCACTGTTGTCTGAAAACGGCACTTTTCTGACCTCTGACCTCACTGGACGGTCCGCCACACTTTTTTTTACACCTCTCGGGCTTATCCGAGAGTGTGGCGTTGTAGGGGAGGTGTCCCCGCACGCGTGCGTATGTCAGAAGTGTCGGCAGTGTCCACCGGCGCCGGTCCAGTGTCCACCGTTGTCTGAAAACTGCACTTTTCTGACCTCTGACCTCACTGGACGGTCCACCACACTTTTTTTTACACCTCTCGGGCTTATCCGAGAGTGTGGCGTTGTAGGGGAGGTGTCCCCGCACGCGTGCGTATGTCAGAAGTGTCGGCAGTGTCCGCCGGCGCCGGTCCAGTGTCCACTGTTGTCTGAAAACGGCACTTTTCTGACCTCTGACCTCACTGGACGGTCCGCCACACTTTTCTTTACACCTCTCGGGCTTATCCGAGAGTGTGGCGTTGTAGGGGAGGTGTCCCCGCACGCGTGCGTATGTCAGAAGTGTCGGCAGTGTCCGCCGGCGCCGGTCCAGTGTCCACCGTTGTCTGAAAACTGCACTTTTCTGACCTCTGACCTCACTGGACGGTCCGCCACACTTTTTTTTACACCTCTCGGGCTTATCCGAGAGTGTGGCGTTGTAGGGGAGGTGTCCCCGCACGCGTGCGTATGTCAGAAGTGTCGGCAGTGTCCGCCGGCGCCGGTCCAGTGTCCACCGTTGTCTGAAAACTGCACTTTTCTGACCTCTGACCTCACTGGACGGTCCGCCACACTTTTCTTTACACCTCTCGGGCTTATCCGAGAGTGTGGCGTTGTAGGGGAGGTGTCCCCGCACGCGTGCGTATGTCAGAAGTGTCGGCAGTGTCCGCCGGCGCCGGTCCAGTGTCCACCATTGTCTGAAAACTGCACTTTTCTGACCTCTGACCTCACTGGACGGTCCGCCACACTTTTCTTTACACCTCTCGGGCTTATCCGAGAGTCTGGCGTTGTAGGGGAGGTGTCCCCGCACGCGTGCGTATGTCAGAAGTGTCGGCAGTGTCCGCCGGCGCCGGTCCAGTGTCCACCGTTGTCTGAAAACTGCACTTTTCTGACCTCTGACCTCACTGGACGGTCCGCCACACTTTTCTTTACACCTCTCGGGCTTATCCGAGAGTCTGGAGTTGTAGGGGAGGTGTCCCCGCACGCGTGCGTATGTCAGAAGTGTCGGCAGTGTCCGCCGGCGCCGGTCCAGTGTCCACCGTTGTCTGAAAACTGCACTTTTCTGACCTCTGACCTCACTGGACGGTCCGCCACACTTTTCTTTACACCTCTCGGGCTTATCCGAGAGTGTGGCGTTGTAGGGGAGGTGTCCCCGCACGCGTGCGTATGTCAGAAGTGTCGGCAGTGTCCGCCGGCGCCGGTCCAGTGTCCACCGTTGTCTGAAAACTGCACTTTTCTGACCTCTGACCTCACTGGACGGTCCGCCACACTTTTTTTTACACCTCTCGGGCTTATCCGAGAGTGTGGCGTTGTAGGGGAGGTGTCCCCGCACGCGTGCGTATGTCAGAAGTGTCGGCAGTGTCCGCCGGCGCCGGTCCAGTGTCCACCGTTGTCTGAAAACTGTTCTTTTCTGACCTCTGACCTCACTGGACGGTCCGCCACACTTTTTTTTACATCTCTCGGGCTTATCCGAGAGTGTGGCGTTGTAGGGGAGGTGTCCCCGCACGCGTGCGTATGTCAGAAGTGTCGGCAGTGTCCGCCGGCGCCGGTCCAGTGTCCACCGTTGTCTGAAAACTGCACTTTTCTGACCTCTGACCTCACTGGACGGTCCGCCACACTTTTCTTTACACCTCTCGGGCTTATCCGAGAGTCTGGCGTTGTAGGGGAGGTGTCCCCGCACGCGTGCGTATGTCAGAAGTGTCGGCAGTGTCCGCCGGCGCCGGTCCAGTGTCCACCGTTGTCTGAAAACTGCACTTTTCTGACCTCTGACCTCACTGGACGGTCCGCCACACTTTTTTTTACACCTCTCGGGCTTATCCGAGAGTGTGGCGTTGTAGGGGAGGTGTCCCCGCACGCGTGCGTATGTCAGAAGTGTCGGCAGTGTCCGCCGGCGCCGGTCCAGTGTCCACCGTTGTCTGAAAACTGCACTTTTCTGACCTCTGACCTCACTGGACGGTCCGCCACACTTTTCTTTACACCTGTCGGGCTTATCCGAGAGTGTGGCGTTGTAGGGGAGGTGTCCCCGCACGCGTGCGTATGTCAGAAGTGTCGGCAGTGTCCGCCGGCGCCGGTCCAGTGTCCACCGTTGTCTGAAAACTGCACTTTTCTGACCTCTGACCTCACTGGACGGTCCGCCACACTTTTCTTTACACCTCTCGGGCTTATCCGAGAGTCTGGCGTTGTAGGGGAGGTGTCCCCGCACGCGTGCGTATGTCAGAAGTGTCGGCAGTGTCCGCCGGCGCCGGTCCAGTGTCCACCGTTGTCTGAAAACTGCACTTTTCTGACCTCTGACCTCACTGGACGGTCCGCCACACTTTTTTTTACATCTCTCGGGCTTATCCGAGAGTGTGGCATTGTAGGGGAGGTGTCCCCGCAGGCGTGCGTATGTCAGAAGTGTCGGCAGTGTCCGCCGGCGCCGGTCCAGTGTCCACCGTTGTCTGAAAACTGCACTTTTCTGACCTCTGACCTCACTGGACGGTCCGCCACACTTTTCTTTACACCTCTCGGGCTTATCCGAGAGTCTGGCGTTGTAGGGGAGGTGTCCCCGCACGCGTGCGTATGTCAGAAGTGTCGGCAGTGTCCGCCGGCGCCGGTCCAGTGTCCACCGTTGTCTGAAAACTGCACTTTTCTGACCTCTGACCTCACTGGACGGTCCGCCACACTTTTCTTTACACCTCTCGGGCTTATCCGAGAGTGTGGCGTTGTAGGGGAGGTGTACCCGCACGCGTGCGTATGTCAGAAGTGTCGGCAGTGTCCACCGGTGCCTGTCCAGTGTCCACTGTTGTCTGAAAACGGCACTTTTCTGACCTCTGACCTCACTGGACGGTCCGCCACACTTTTTTTTACATCTCTCGGGCTTATCCGAGAGTGTGGCGTTGTAGGGGAGGTGTCCCCGCACGCGTGCGTATGTCAGAAGTGTCGGCAGTGTCCGCCGGCGCCGGTCCAGTGTCCACCGTTGTCTGAAAACTGCACTTTTCTGACCTCTGACCTCACTGGACGGTCCGCCACACTTTTCTTTACACCTCTCGGGCTTATCCGAGAGTGTGGCGTTGTAGGGGAGGTGTCCCCGCACGCGTGCGTATGTCAGAAGTGTCGGCAGTGTCCGCCGGCGCCGGTCCAGTGTCCACCGTTGTCTGAAAACTGCACTTTTCTGACCTCTGACCTCACTGGACGGTCCGCCACACTTTTTTTTACATCTCTCGGGCTTATCCGAGAGTGTGGCGTTGTAGGGGAGGTGTCCCCGCAGGCGTGCGTATGTCAGAAGTGTCGGAAGTGTCCGCCGGCGCCGGTCCAGTGTCCACCGTTGTCTGAAAACTGCACTTTTCTGACCTCTGACCTCACTGGACGGTCCGCCACACTTTTCTTTACACCTCTCGGGCTTATCCGAGAGTCTGGCGTTGTAGGGGAGGTGTCCCCGCACGCGTGCGTATGTCAGAAGTGTCGGCAGTGTCCGCCGGCGCCGGTCCAGTGTCCACCGTTGTCTGAAAACTGCAGTACCCGCAGGTGTGTGTCTGAAAACGGCACTTTTCTGACCTCTGACCTCACTGGACGGTCCGCCACACTTTTTTTTACACCTCTCGGGCTTATCCGAGAGTGTGGCGTTGTAGGGGAGGTGTCCCCGCACGCGTGCGTATGTCAGAAGTGTCGGCAGTGTCCGCCGGCGCCGGTCCAGTGTCCACCGTTGTCTGAAAACTGCACTTTTCTGACCTCTGACCTCACTGGACGGTCCACCACACTTTTTTTTACACCTCTCGGGCTTATCCGAGAGTGTGGCGTTGTAGGGGAGGTGTCCCCGCACGCGTGCGTATGTCAGAAGTGTCGGCAGTGTCCACCGGTGCCTGTCCAGTGTCCACTGTTGTCTGAAAACGGCACTTTTCTGACCTCTGACCTCACTGGACGGTCCGCCACACTTTTTTTTACACCTCTCGGGCTTATCCGAGAGTGTGGCGTTGTAGGGGAGGTGTCCCCGCACGCGTGCGTATGTCAGAAGTGTCGGCAGTGTCCGCCGGCGCCGGTCCAGTGTCCACCGTTGTCTGAAAACTGCACTTTTCTGACCTCTGACCTCACTGGACGGTCCGCCACACTTTTTTTTACATCTCTCGGGCTTATCCGAGAGTGTGGCGTTGTAGGGGAGGTGTCCCCGCACGCGTGCGTATGTCAGAAGTGTCGGCAGTGTCCGCCGGCGCCGGTCCAGTGTCCACCGTTGTCTGAAAACTGCACTTTTCTGACCTCTGACCTCACTGGACGGTCCGCCACACTTTTTTTTACATCTCTCGGGCTTATCCGAGAGTGTGGCGTTGTAGGGGAGGTGTCCCCGCACGCGTGCGTATGTCAGAAGTGTCGGCAGTGTCCGCCGGCGCCGGTCCAGTGTCCACCGTTGTCTGAAAACTGCACTTTTCTGACCTCTGACCTCACTGGACGGTCCGCCACACTTTTTTTTACATCTCTCGGGCTTATCCGAGAGTGTGGCGTTGTAGGGGAGGTGTCCCCGCACGCGTGCGTATGTCAGAAGTGTCGGCAGTGTCCGCCGGCGCCGGTCCAGTGTCCACCGTTGTCTGAAAACTGCACTTTTCTGACCTCTGACCTCACTGGACGGTCCGCCACACTTTTCTTTACACCTCTCGGGCTTATCCGAGAGTGTGGCGTTGTAGGGGAGGTGTCCCCGCACGCGTGCGTATGTCAGAAGTGTCGGCAGTGTCCGCCGGCGCCGGTCCAGTGTCCACCGTTGTCTGAAAACTGCACTTTTCTGACCTCTGACCTCACTGGACGGTCCGCCACACTTTTCTTTACACCTCTCGGGCTTATCCGAGAGTGTGGCGTTGTAGGGGAGGTGTCCCCGCACGCGTGCGTATGTCAAAAGTGTCGGCAGTGTCCACCGGTGCCTGTCCAGTGTCCACTGTTGTCTGAAAACGGCACTTTTCTGACCTCTGACCTCACTGGACGGTCCACCACACTTTTTTTTACACCTCTCGGGCTTATCCGAGAGTGTGGCGTTGTAGGGGAGGTGTCCCCGCACGCGTGCGTATGTCAGAAGTGTCGGCAGTGTCCACCGGTGCCTGTCCAGTGTCCACTGTTGTCTGAAAACGGCACTTTTCTGACCTCTGACCTCACTGGACGGTCCGCCACACTTTTTTTTACACCTCTCGGGCTTATCCGAGAGTGTGGCGTTGTAGGGGAGGTGTCCCCGCACGCGTGCGTATGTCAGAAGTGTCGGCAGTGTCCGCCGGCGCCGGTCCAGTGTCCACCGTTGTCTGAAAACTGCACTTTTCTGACCTCTGACCTCACTGGACGGTCCGCCACACTTTTTTTTACATCTCTCGGGCTTATCCGAGAGTGTGGCGTTGTAGGGGAGGTGTCCCCGCACGCGTGCGTATGTCAGAAGTGTCGGCAGTGTCCGCCGGCGCCGGTCCAGTGTCCACCGTTGTCTGAAAACTGCACTTTTCTGACCTCTGACCTCACTGGACGGTCCGCCACACTTCTTTTTACATCTCTCGGGCTTATCCGAGAGTGTGGCGTTGTAGGGGAGGTGTCCCCGCACGCGTGCGTATGTCAGAAGTGTCGGCAGTGTCCGCCGGCGCCGGTCCAGTGTCCACCGTTGTCTGAAAACTGCACTTTTCTGACCTCTGACCTCACTGGACGGTCCGCCACACTTTTTTTTACATCTCTCGGGCTTATCCGAGAGTGTGGCGTTGTAGGGGAGGTGTCCCCGCAGGCGTGCGTATGTCAGAAGTGTCGGAAGTGTCCGCCGGCGCCGGTCCAGTGTCCACCGTTGTCTGAAAACTGCACTTTTCTGACCTCTGACCTCACTGGACGGTCCGCCACACTTTTCTTTACACCTCTCGGGCTTATCCGAGAGTCTGGCGTTGTAGGGGAGGTGTCCCCGCACGCGTGCGTATGTCAGAAGTGTCGGCAGTGTCCGCCGGCGCCGGTCCAGTGTCCACCGTTGTCTGAAAACTGCAGTACCCGCAGGTGTGTGTCTGAAAACGGCACTTTTCTGACCTCTGACCTCACTGGACGGTCCGCCACACTTTTTTTTACACCTCTCGGGCTTATCCGAGAGTGTGGCGTTGTAGGGGAGGTGTCCCCGCACGCGTGCGTATGTCAGAAGTGTCGGCAGTGTCCGCCGGCGCCGGTCCAGTGTCCACCGTTGTCTGAAAACTGCACTTTTCTGACCTCTGACCTCACTGGACGGTCCACCACACTTTTTTTTACACCTCTCGGGCTTATCCGAGAGTGTGGCGTTGTAGGGGAGGTGTCCCCGCACGCGTGCGTATGTCAGAAGTGTCGGCAGTGTCCACCGGTGCCTGTCCAGTGTCCACTGTTGTCTGAAAACGGCACTTTTCTGACCTCTGACCTCACTGGACGGTCCGCCACACTTTTTTTTACACCTCTCGGGCTTATCCGAGAGTGTGGCGTTGTAGGGGAGGTGTCCCCGCACGCGTGCGTATGTCAGAAGTGTCGGCAGTGTCCGCCGGCGCCGGTCCAGTGTCCACCGTTGTCTGAAAACTGCACTTTTCTGACCTCTGACCTCACTGGACGGTCCGCCACACTTTTCTTTACACCTCTCGGGCTTATCCGAGAGTGTGGCGTTGTAGGGGAGGTGTCCCCGCACGCGTGCGTATGTCAAAAGTGTCGGCAGTGTCCACCGGTGCCTGTCCAGTGTCCACTGTTGTCTGAAAACGGCACTTTTCTGACCTCTGACCTCACTGGACGGTCCACCACACTTTTTTTTACACCTCTCGGGCTTATCCGAGAGTGTGGCGTTGTAGGGGAGGTGTCCCCGCACGCGTGCGTATGTCAGAAGTGTCGGCAGTGTCCACCGGTGCCTGTCCAGTGTCCACTGTTGTCTGAAAACGGCACTTTTCTGACCTCTGACCTCACTGGACGGTCCGCCACACTTTTTTTTACACCTCTCGGGCTTATCCGAGAGTGTGGCGTTGTAGGGGAGGTGTCCCCGCACGCGTGCGTATGTCAGAAGTGTCGGCAGTGTCCGCCGGCGCCGGTCCAGTGTCCACCGTTGTCTGAAAACTGCACTTTTCTGACCTCTGACCTCACTGGACGGTCCGCCACACTTTTTTTTACATCTCTCGGGCTTATCCGAGAGTGTGGCGTTGTAGGGGAGGTGTCCCCGCACGCGTGCGTATGTCAGAAGTGTCGGCAGTGTCCGCCGGCGCCGGTCCAGTGTCCACCGTTGTCTGAAAACTGCACTTTTCTGACCTCTGACCTCACTGGACGGTCCGCCACACTTCTTTTTACATCTCTCGGGCTTATCCGAGAGTGTGGCGTTGTAGGGGAGGTGTCCCCGCACGCGTGCGTATGTCAGAAGTGTCGGCAGTGTCCGCCGGCGCCGGTCCAGTGTCCACCGTTGTCTGAAAACTGCACTTTTCTGACCTCTGACCTCACTGGACGGTCCGCCACACTTTTTTTTACATCTCTCGGGCTTATCCGAGAGTGTGGCGTTGTAGGGGAGGTGTCCCCGCAGGCGTGCGTATGTCAGAAGTGTCGGAAGTGTCCGCCGGCGCCGGTCCAGTGTCCACCGTTGTCTGAAAACTGCACTTTTCTGACCTCTGACCTCACTGGACGGTCCGCCACACTTTTCTTTACACCTCTCGGGCTTATCCGAGAGTCTGGCGTTGTAGGGGAGGTGTCCCCGCACGCGTGCGTATGTCAGAAGTGTCGGCAGTGTCCGCCGGCGCCGGTCCAGTGTCCACCGTTGTCTGAAAACTGCAGTACCCGCAGGTGTGTGTCTGAAAACGGCACTTTTCTGACCTCTGACCTCACTGGACGGTCCGCCACACTTTTTTTTACACCTCTCGGGCTTATCCGAGAGTGTGGCGTTGTAGGGGAGGTGTCCCCGCACGCGTGCGTATGTCAGAAGTGTCGGCAGTGTCCGCCGGCGCCGGTCCAGTGTCCACCGTTGTCTGAAAACTGCACTTTTCTGACCTCTGACCTCACTGGACGGTCCACCACACTTTTTTTTACACCTCTCGGGCTTATCCGAGAGTGTGGCGTTGTAGGGGAGGTGTCCCCGCACGCGTGCGTATGTCAGAAGTGTCGGCAGTGTCCACCGGTGCCTGTCCAGTGTCCACTGTTGTCTGAAAACGGCACTTTTCTGACCTCTGACCTCACTGGACGGTCCGCCACACTTTTTTTTACACCTCTCGGGCTTATCCGAGAGTGTGGCGTTGTAGGGGAGGTGTCCCCGCACGCGTGCGTATGTCAGAAGTGTCGGCAGTGTCCGCCGGCGCCGGTCCAGTGTCCACCGTTGTCTGAAAACTGCACTTTTCTGACCTCTGACCTCACTGGACGGTCCGCCACACTTTTTTTTACATCTCTCGGGCTTATCCGAGAGTGTGGCGTTGTAGGGGAGGTGTCCCCGCACGCGTGCGTATGTCAGAAGTGTCGGCAGTGTCCGCCGGCGCCGGTCCAGTGTCCACCGTTGTCTGAAAACTGCACTTTTCTGACCTCTGACCTCACTGGACGGTCCGCCACACTTTTTTTTACATCTCTCGGGCTTATCCGAGAGTGTGGCGTTGTAGGGGAGGTGTCCCCGCACGCGTGCGTATGTCAGAAGTGTCGGCAGTGTCCGCCGGCGCCGGTCCAGTGTCCACCGTTGTCTGAAAACTGCACTTTTCTGACCTCTGACCTCACTGGACGGTCCGCCACACTTTTTTTTACATCTCTCGGGCTTATCCGAGAGTGTGGCGTTGTAGGGGAGGTGTCCCCGCACGCGTGCGTATGTCAGAAGTGTCGGCAGTGTCCGCCGGCGCCGGTCCAGTGTCCACCGTTGTCTGAAAACTGCACTTTTCTGACCTCTGACCTCACTGGACGGTCCGCCACACTTTTCTTTACACCTCTCGGGCTTATCCGAGAGTGTGGCGTTGTAGGGGAGGTGTCCCCGCACGCGTGCGTATGTCAGAAGTGTCGGCAGTGTCCGCCGGCGCCGGTCCAGTGTCCACCGTTGTCTGAAAACTGCACTTTTCTGACCTCTGACCTCACTGGACGGTCCGCCACACTTTTCTTTACACCTCTCGGGCTTATCCGAGAGTGTGGCGTTGTAGGGGAGGTGTCCCCGCACGCGTGCGTATGTCAAAAGTGTCGGCAGTGTCCACCGGTGCCTGTCCAGTGTCCACTGTTGTCTGAAAACGGCACTTTTCTGACCTCTGACCTCACTGGACGGTCCACCACACTTTTTTTTACACCTCTCGGGCTTATCCGAGAGTGTGGCGTTGTAGGGGAGGTGTCCCCGCACGCGTGCGTATGTCAGAAGTGTCGGCAGTGTCCACCGGTGCCTGTCCAGTGTCCACTGTTGTCTGAAAACGGCACTTTTCTGACCTCTGACCTCACTGGACGGTCCGCCACACTTTTTTTTACACCTCTCGGGCTTATCCGAGAGTGTGGCGTTGTAGGGGAGGTGTCCCCGCACGCGTGCGTATGTCAGAAGTGTCGGCAGTGTCCGCCGGCGCCGGTCCAGTGTCCACCGTTGTCTGAAAACTGCACTTTTCTGACCTCTGACCTCACTGGACGGTCCGCCACACTTTTTTTTACATCTCTCGGGCTTATCCGAGAGTGTGGCGTTGTAGGGGAGGTGTCCCCGCACGCGTGCGTATGTCAGAAGTGTCGGCAGTGTCCGCCGGCGCCGGTCCAGTGTCCACCGTTGTCTGAAAACTGCACTTTTCTGACCTCTGACCTCACTGGACGGTCCGCCACACTTTTTTTTACATCTCTCGGGCTTATCCGAGAGTGTGGCGTTGTAGGGGAGGTGTCCCCGCACGCGTGCGTATGTCAGAAGTGTCGGCAGTGTCCGCCGGCGCCGGTCCAGTGTCCACCGTTGTCTGAAAACTGCACTTTTCTGACCTCTGACCTCACTGGACGGTCCGCCACACTTTTCTTCACACCTCTCGGGCTTATCCGAGAGTGTGGCGTTGTAGGGGAGGTGTCCCCGCACGCGTGCGTATGTCAAAAGTGTCGGCAGTGTCCACCGGTGCCTGTCCAGTGTCCACTGTTGTCTGAAAACGGCACTTTTCTGACCTCTGACCTCACTGGACGGTCCACCACACTTTTTTTTACACCTCTCGGGCTTATCCGAGAGTGTGGCGTTGTAGGGGAGGTGTCCCCGCACGCGTGCGTATGTCAGAAGTGTCGGCAGTGTCCACCGGTGCCTGTCCAGTGTCCACTGTTGTCTGAAAACGGCACTTTTCTGACCTCTGACCTCACTGGACGGTCCGCCACACTTTTTTTTACACCTCTCGGGCTTATCCGAGAGTGTGGCGTTGTAGGGGAGGTGTCCCCGCACGCGTGCGTATGTCAGAAGTGTCGGCAGTGTCCACCGGTGCCTGTCCAGTGTCCACTGTTGTCTGAAAACGGCACTTTTCTGACCTCTGACCTCACTGGACGGTCCGCCACACTTTTTTTTACACCTCTCGGGCTTATCCGAGAGTGTGGCGTTGTAGGGGAGGTGTCCCCGCACGCGTGCGTATGTCAGAAGTGTCGGCAGTGTCCGCCGGCGCCGGTCCAGTGTCCACCGTTGTCTGAAAACTGCACTTTTCTGACCTCTGACCTCACTGGACGGTCCGCCACACTTTTTTTTACATCTCTCGGGCTTATCCGAGAGTGTGGCGTTGTAGGGGAGGTGTCCCCGCACGCGTGCGTATGTCAGAAGTGTCGGCAGTGTCCGCCGGCGCCGGTCCAGTGTCCACCGTTGTCTGAAAACTGCACTTTTCTGACCTCTGACCTCACTGGACGGTCCGCCACACTTTTTTTTACATCTCTCGGGCTTATCCGAGAGTGTGGCGTTGTAGGGGAGGTGTCCCCGCACGCGTGCGTATGTCAGAAGTGTCGGCAGTGTCCGCCGGCGCCGGTCCAGTGTCCACCGTTGTCTGAAAACTGCACTTTTCTGACCTCTGACCTCACTGGACGGTCCGCCACACTTTTCTTCACACCTCTCGGGCTTATCCGAGAGTGTGGCGTTGTAGGGGAGGTGTCCCCGCACGCGTGCGTATGTCAAAAGTGTCGGCAGTGTCCACCGGTGCCTGTCCAGTGTCCACTGTTGTCTGAAAACGGCACTTTTCTGACCTCTGACCTCACTGGACGGTCCACCACACTTTTTTTTACACCTCTCGGGCTTATCCGAGAGTGTGGCGTTGTAGGGGAGGTGTCCCCGCACGCGTGCGTATGTCAGAAGTGTCGGCAGTGTCCACCGGTGCCTGTCCAGTGTCCACTGTTGTCTGAAAACGGCACTTTTCTGAACTGTGACCTCACTGGACGGTCCGCCACACTTTTTTTTACACCTCTCGGGCTTATCCGAGAGTGTGGCGTTGTAGGGGAGGTGTCCCCGCACGCGTGCGTATGTCAGAAGTGTCGGCAGTGTCCACCGGTGCCTGTCCAGTGTCCACTGTTGTCTGAAAACGGCACTTTTCTGAACTGTGACCTCACTGGACGGTCCGCCACACTTTTTTTTACACCTCTCGGGCTTATCCGAGAGTGTGGCGTTGTAGGGGAGGTGTCCCCGCACGCGTGCGTATGTCAGAAGTGTCGGCAATGTCCGCCGGCGCCGGTCCAGTGTCCACCGTTGTCTGAAAACTGCACTTTTCTGACCTCTGACCTCACTGGACGGTCCGCCACACTTTTTTTTACATCTCTCGGGCTTATCCGAGAGTGTGGCGTTGTAGGGGAGGTGTCCCCGCACGCGTGCGTATGTCAGAAGTGTCGGCAGTGTCCGCCGGCGCCGGTCCAGTGTCCACCGTTGTCTGAAAACTGCACTTTTCTGACCTCTGACCTCACTGGACGGTCCGCCACACTTTTTTTTACATCTCTCGGGCTTATCCGAGAGTGTGGCGTTGTAGGGGAGGTGTCCCCGCACGCGTGCGTATGTCAGAAGTGTCGGCAGTGTCCGCCGGCGCCGGTCCAGTGTCCACCGTTGTCTGAAAACTGCACTTTTCTGACCTCTGACCTCACTGGACGGTCCGCCACACTTTTTTTTACATCTCTCGGGCTTATCCGAGAGTGTGGCGTTGTAGGGGAGGTGTCCCCGCACGCGTGCGTATGTCAGAAGTGTCGGCAGTGTCCGCCGGCGCCGGTCCAGTGTCCACCGTTGTCTGAAAACTGCACTTTTCTGACCTCTGACCTCACTGGACGGTCCGCCACACTTTTCTTTACACCTCTCGGGCTTATCCGAGAGTCTGGCGTTGTAGGGGAGGTGTCCCCGCACGCGTGCGTATGTCAGAAGTGTCGGCAGTGTCCACCGGTGCCTGTCCAGTGTCCACTGTTGTCTGAAAACGGCACTTTTCTGACCTCTGACCTCACTGGACGGTCCACCACACTTTTTTTTACACCTCTCGGGCTTATCCGAGAGTGTGGCGTTGTAGGGGAGGTGTCCCCGCACGCGTGCGTATGTCAGAAGTGTCGGCAGTGTCCACCGGTGCCTGTCCAGTGTCCACTGTTGTCTGAAAACGGCACTTTTCTGAACTCTGACCTCACTGGACGGTCCGCCACACTTTTTTTTACACCTCTCGGGCTTATCCGAGAGTGTGGCGTTGTAGGGGAGGTGTCCCCGCACGCGTGCGTATGTCAGAAGTGTCGGCAGTGTCCGCCGGCGCCGGTCCAGTGTCCACCGTTGTCTGAAAACTGCACTTTTCTGACCTCTGACCTCACTGGACGGTCCGCCACACTTTTTTTTACATCTCTCGGGCTTATCCGAGAGTGTGGCGTTGTAGGGGAGGTGTCCCCGCACGCGTGCGTATGTCAGAAGTGTCGGCAGTGTCCGCCGGCGCCGGTCCAGTGTCCACCGTTGTCTGAAAACTGCACTTTTCTGACCTCTGACCTCACTGGACGGTCCGCCACACTTTTTTTTACATCTCTCGGGCTTATCCGAGAGTGTGGCGTTGTAGGGGAGGTGTCCCCGCACGCGTGCGTATGTCAGAAGTGTCGGCAGTGTCCGCCGGCGCCGGTCCAGTGTCCACCGTTGTCTGAAAACTGCACTTTTCTGACCTCTGACCTCACTGGACGGTCCGCCACACTTTTCTTTACACCTCTCGGGCTTATCCGAGAGTCTGGCGTTGTAGGGGAGGTGTCCCCGCACGCGTGCGTATGTCAGAAGTGTCGGCAGTGTCCGCCGTTGTTTTCAGACAACAGTGTCCACCGTTGTCTGAAAACTGCACTTTTCTGACCTCTGACCTCACTGGACGGTCCGCCACACTTTTCTTTACACCTCTCGGGCTTATCCGAGAGTCTGGCGTTGTAGGGGAGGTGTCCCCGCACGCGTGCGTATGTCAGAAGTGTCGGCAGTGTCCGCCGGCGCCGGTCCAGTGTCCACCGTTGTCTGAAAACTGCACTTTTCTGACCTCTGACCTCACTGGACGGTCCGCCACACTTTTTTTTACATCTCTCGGGCTTATCCGAGAGTGTGGCATTGTAGGGGAGGTGTCCCCGCAGGCGTGCGTATGTCAGAAGTGTCGGCAGTGTCCGCCGGCGCCGGTCCAGTGTCCACCGTTGTCTGAAAACTGCACTTTTCTGACCTCTGACCTCACTGGACGGTCCGCCACACTTTTCTTTACACCTCTCGGGCTTATCCGAGAGTCTGGCGTTGTAGGGGAGGTGTCCCCGCACGCGTGCGTATGTCAGAAGTGTCGGCAGTGTCCGCCGGCGCCGGTCCAGTGTCCACCGTTGTCTGAAAACTGCACTTTTCTGACCTCTGACCTCACTGGACGGTCCGCCACACTTTTCTTTACACCTCTCGGGCTTATCCGAGAGTGTGGCGTTGTAGGGGAGGTGTACCCGCACGCGTGCGTATGTCAGAAGTGTCGGCAGTGTCCACCGGTGCCTGTCCAGTGTCCACTGTTGTCTGAAAACGGCACTTTTCTGACCTCTGACCTCACTGGACGGTCCGCCACACTTTTTTTTACATCTCTCGGGCTTATCCGAGAGTGTGGCGTTGTAGGGGAGGTGTCCCCGCACGCGTGCGTATGTCAGAAGTGTCGGCAGTGTCCGCCGGCGCCGGTCCAGTGTCCACCGTTGTCTGAAAACTGCACTTTTCTGACCTCTGACCTCACTGGACGGTCCGCCACACTTTTCTTTACACCTCTCGGGCTTATCCGAGAGTGTGGCGTTGTAGGGGAGGTGTCCCCGCACGCGTGCGTATGTCAGAAGTGTCGGCAGTGTCCGCCGGCGCCGGTCCAGTGTCCACCGTTGTCTGAAAACTGCACTTTTCTGACCTCTGACCTCACTGGACGGTCCGCCACACTTTTTTTTACATCTCTCGGGCTTATCCGAGAGTGTGGCGTTGTAGGGGAGGTGTCCCCGCAGGCGTGCGTATGTCAGAAGTGTCGGAAGTGTCCGCCGGCGCCGGTCCAGTGTCCACCGTTGTCTGAAAACTGCACTTTTCTGACCTCTGACCTCACTGGACGTTCCGCCACACTTTTCTTTACACCTCTCGGGCTTATCCGAGAGTCTGGCGTTGTAGGGGAGGTGTCCCCGCACGCGTGCGTATGTCAAAAGTGTCGGCAGTGTCCGCCGGCGCCGGTCCAGTGTCCACCGTTGTCTGAAAACTGCACTTTTCTGACCTCTGACCTCACTGGACGGTCCGCCACACTTTTCTTTACACCTCTCGGGCTTATCCGAGAGTGTGGCGTTGTAGGGGAGGTGTACCCGCACGTGTGCGTATGTCAGAAGTGTCGGCAGTGTCCACCGGTGCCTGTCCAGTGTCCACTGTTGTCTGAAAACGGCACCTTTCTGACCTCTGACCTCACTGGACGGTCCGCCACACTTTTTTTTACACCTCTCGGGCTTATCCGAGAGTGTGGCGTTGTAGGGGAGGTGTCCCCGCACGCGTGCGTATGTCAGAAGTGTCGGCAGTGTCCACCGGCGCCGGTCCAGTGTCCACCGTTGTCTGAAAACTGCACTTTTCTGACCTCTGACCTCACTGGACGGTCCACCACACTTTTTTTTACACCTCTCGGGCTTATCCGAGAGTGTGGCGTTGTAGGGGAGGTGTCCCCGCACGCGTGCGTATGTCAGAAGTGTCGGCAGTGTCCGCCGGCGCCGGTCCAGTGTCCACTGTTGTCTGAAAACGGCACTTTTCTGACCTCTGACCTCACTGGACGGTCCGCCACACTTTTCTTTACACCTCTCGGGCTTATCCGAGAGTCTGGCGTTGTAGGGGAGGTGTCCCCGCACGCGTGCGTATGTCAGAAGTGTCGGCAGTGTCCGCCGGCGCCGGTCCAGTGTCCACCGTTGTCTGAAAACTGCACTTTTCTGACCTCTGACCTCACTGGACGGTCCGCCACACTTTTTTTTACATCTCTCGGGCTTATCCGAGAGTGTGGCGTTGTAGGGGAGGTGTCCCCGCAGGCGTGCGTATGTCAGAAGTGTCGGAAGTGTCCGCCGGCGCCGGTCCAGTGTCCACCGTTGTCTGAAAACTGCACTTTTCTGACCTCTGACCTCACTGGACGGTCCGCCACACTTTTCTTTACACCTCTCGGGCTTATCCGAGAGTCTGGCGTTGTAGGGGAGGTGTCCCCGCACGCGTGCGTATGTCAGAAGTGTCGGCAGTGTCCGCCGGCGCCGGTCCAGTGTCCACCGTTGTCAGAAAACTGCACTTTTCTGACCTCTGACCTCACTGGACGGTCCGCCACACTTTTCTTTACACCTCTCGGGCTTATCCGAGAGTGTGGCGTTGTAGGGGAGGTGTACCCGCACGTGTGCGTATGTCAGAAGTGTCGGCAGTGTCCACCGGTGCCTGTCCAGTGTCCACTGTTGTCTGAAAACGGCACTTTTCTGACCTCTGACCTCACTGGACGGTCCGCCACACTTTTTTTTACACCTCTCGGGCTTATCCGAGAGTGTGGCGTTGTAGGGGAGGTGTCCCCGCACGCGTGCGTATGTCAGAAGTGTCCGCAGTGTCCACCGGCGCCGGTCCAGTGTCCACCGTTGTCTGAAAACTGCACTTTTCTGACCTCTGACCTCACTGGACGGTCCACCACACTTTTTTTTACACCTCTCGGGCTTATCCGAGAGTGTGGCGTTGTAGGGGAGGTGTCCCCGCACGCGTGCGTATGTCAGAAGTGTCGGCAGTGTCCGCCGGCGCCGGTCCAGTGTCCACTGTTGTCTGAAAACGGCACTTTTCTGACCTCTGACCTCACTGGACGGTCCGCCACACTTTTCTTTACACCTCTCGGGCTTATCCGAGAGTGTGGCGTTGTAGGGGAGGTGTCCCCGCACGCGTGCGTATGTCAGAAGTGTCGGCAGTGTCCGCCGGCGCCGGTCCAGTGTCCACCGTTGTCTGAAAACTGCACTTTTCTGACCTCTGACCTCACTGGACGGTCCGCCACACTTTTTTTTACACCTCTCGGGCTTATCCGAGAGTGTGGCGTTGTAGGGGAGGTGTCCCCGCACGCGTGCGTATGTCAGAAGTGTCGGCAGTGTCCGCCGGCGCCGGTCCAGTGTCCACCGTTGTCTGAAAACTGCACTTTTCTGACCTCTGACCTCACTGGACGGTCCGCCACACTTTTCTTTACACCTCTCGGGCTTATCCGAGAGTGTGGCGTTGTAGGGGAGGTGTCCCCGCACGCGTGCGTATGTCAGAAGTGTCGGCAGTGTCCGCCGGCGCCGGTCCAGTGTCCACCATTGTCTGAAAACTGCACTTTTCTGACCTCTGACCTCACTGGACGGTCCGCCACACTTTTCTTTACACCTCTCGGGCTTATCCGAGAGTCTGGCGTTGTAGGGGAGGTGTCCCCGCACGCGTGCGTATGTCAGAAGTGTCGGCAGTGTCCGCCGGCGCCGGTCCAGTGTCCACCGTTGTCTGAAAACTGTTCTTTTCTGACCTCTGACCTCACTGGACGGTCCGCCACACTTTTTTTTACATCTCTCGGGCTTATCCGAGAGTGTGGCGTTGTAGGGGAGGTGTCCCCGCACGCGTGCGTATGTCAGAAGTGTCGGCAGTGTCCGCCGGCGCCGGTCCAGTGTCCACCGTTGTCTGAAAACTGCACTTTTCTGACCTCTGACCTCACTGGACGGTCCGCCACACTTTTCTTTACACCTCTCGGGCTTATCCGAGAGTCTGGCGTTGTAGGGGAGGTGTCCCCGCACGCGTGCGTATGTCAGAAGTGTCGGCAGTGTCCGCCGGCGCCGGTCCAGTGTCCACCGTTGTCTGAAAACTGCACTTTTCTGACCTCTGACCTCACTGGACGGTCCGCCACACTTTTTTTTACACCTCTCGGGCTTATCCGAGAGTGTGGCGTTGTAGGGGAGGTGTCCCCGCACGCGTGCGTATGTCAGAAGTGTCGGCAGTGTCCGCCGGCGCCGGTCCAGTGTCCACCGTTGTCTGAAAACTGCACTTTTCTGACCTCTGACCTCACTGGACGGTCCGCCACACTTTTCTTTACACCTGTCGGGCTTATCCGAGAGTGTGGCGTTGTAGGGGAGGTGTCCCCGCACGCGTGCGTATGTCAGAAGTGTCGGCAGTGTCCGCCGGCGCCGGTCCAGTGTCCACCGTTGTCTGAAAACTGCACTTTTCTGACCTCTGACCTCACTGGACGGTCCGCCACACTTTTCTTTACACCTCTCGGGCTTATCCGAGAGTCTGGCGTTGTAGGGGAGGTGTACCCGCACGCGTGCGTATGTCAGAAGTGTCGGCAGTGTCCACCGGTGCCTGTCCAGTGTCCACTGTTGTCTGAAAACGGCACTTTTCTGACCTCTGACCTCACTGGACGGTCCGCCACACTTTTTTTTACATCTCTCGGGCTTATCCGAGAGTGTGGCGTTGTAGGGGAGGTGTCCCCGCACGCGTGCGTATGTCAGAAGTGTCGGCAGTGTCCGCCGGCGCCGGTCCAGTGTCCACCGTTGTCTGAAAACTGCACTTTTCTGACCTCTGACCTCACTGGACGGTCCGCCACACTTTTCTTTACACCTCTCGGGCTTATCCGAGAGTGTGGCGTTGTAGGGGAGGTGTCCCCGCACGCGTGCGTATGTCAGAAGTGTCGGCAGTGTCCGCCGGCGCCGGTCCAGTGTCCACCGTTGTCTGAAAACTGCACTTTTCTGACCTCTGACCTCACTGGACGGTCCGCCACACTTTTTTTTACATCTCTCGGGCTTATCCGAGAGTGTGGCGTTGTAGGGGAGGTGTCCCCGCAGGCGTGCGTATGTCAGAAGTGTCGGAAGTGTCCGCCGGCGCCGGTCCAGTGTCCACCGTTGTCTGAAAACTGCACTTTTCTGACCTCTGACCTCACTGGACGGTCCGCCACACTTTTCTTTACACCTCTCGGGCTTATCCGAGAGTCTGGCGTTGTAGGGGAGGTGTCCCCGCACGCGTGCGTATGTCAGAAGTGTCGGCAGTGTCCGCCGGCGCCGGTCCAGTGTCCACCGTTGTCTGAAAACTGCACTTTTCTGACCTCTGACCTCACTGGACGGTCCGCCACACTTTTCTTTACACCTCTCGGGCTTATCCGAGAGTGTGGCGTTGTAGGGGAGGTGTACCCGCACGTGTGCGTATGTCAGAAGTGTCGGCAGTGTCCACCGGTGCCTGTCCAGTGTCCACTGTTGTCTAAAAACGGCACTTTTCTGACCTCTGACCTCACTGGACGGTCCGCCACACTTTTTTTTACACCTCTCGGGCTTATCCGAGAGTGTGGCGTTGTAGGGGAGGTGTCCCCGCACGCGTGCGTATGTCAGAAGTGTCGGCAGTGTCCGCCGGCGCCGGTCCAGTGTCCACCGTTGTCTGAAAACTGCACTTTTCTGACCTCTGACCTCACTGGACGGTCCACCACACTTTTTTTTACACCTCTCGGGCTTATCCGAGAGTGTGGCGTTGTAGGGGAGGTGTCCCCGCACGCGTGCGTATGTCAGAAGTGTCGGCAGTGTCCACCGGTGCCTGTCCAGTGTCCACTGTTGTCTGAAAACGGCACTTTTCTGACCTCTGACCTCACTGGACGGTCCGCCACACTTTTTTTTACACCTCTCGGGCTTATCCGAGAGTGTGGCGTTGTAGGGGAGGTGTCCCCGCACGCGTGCGTATGTCAGAAGTGTCGGCAGTGTCCGCCGGCGCCGGTCCAGTGTCCACCGTTGTCTGAAAACTGCACTTTTCTGACCTCTGACCTCACTGGACGGTCCGCCACACTTTTTTTTACATCTCTCGGGCTTATCCGAGAGTGTGGCGTTGTAGGGGAGGTGTCCCCGCACGCGTGCGTATGTCAGAAGTGTCGGCAGTGTCCGCCGGCGCCGGTCCAGTGTCCACCGTTGTCTGAAAACTGCACTTTTCTGACCTCTGACCTCACTGGACGGTCCGCCACACTTTTTTTTACATCTCTCGGGCTTATCCGAGAGTGTGGCGTTGTAGGGGAGGTGTCCCCGCACGCGTGCGTATGTCAGAAGTGTCGGCAGTGTCCGCCGGCGCCGGTCCAGTGTCCACCGTTGTCTGAAAACTGCACTTTTCTGACCTCTGACCTCACTGGACGGTCCGCCACACTTTTTTTTACATCTCTCGGGCTTATCCGAGAGTGTGGCGTTGTAGGGGAGGTGTCCCCGCACGCGTGCGTATGTCAGAAGTGTCGGCAGTGTCCGCCGGCGCCGGTCCAGTGTCCACCGTTGTCTGAAAACTGCACTTTTCTGACCTCTGACCTCACTGGACGGTCCGCCACACTTTTCTTTACACCTCTCGGGCTTATCCGAGAGTGTGGCGTTGTAGGGGAGGTGTCCCCGCACGCGTGCGTATGTCAGAAGTGTCGGCAGTGTCCGCCGGCGCCGGTCCAGTGTCCACCGTTGTCTGAAAACTGCACTTTTCTGACCTCTGACCTCACTGGACGGTCCGCCACACTTTTCTTTACACCTCTCGGGCTTATCCGAGAGTGTGGCGTTGTAGGGGAGGTGTCCCCGCACGCGTGCGTATGTCAAAAGTGTCGGCAGTGTCCACCGGTGCCTGTCCAGTGTCCACTGTTGTCTGAAAACGGCACTTTTCTGACCTCTGACCTCACTGGACGGTCCACCACACTTTTTTTTACACCTCTCGGGCTTATCCGAGAGTGTGGCGTTGTAGGGGAGGTGTCCCCGCACGCGTGCGTATGTCAGAAGTGTCGGCAGTGTCCACCGGTGCCTGTCCAGTGTCCACTGTTGTCTGAAAACGGCACTTTTCTGACCTCTGACCTCACTGGACGGTCCGCCACACTTTTTTTTACACCTCTCGGGCTTATCCGAGAGTGTGGCGTTGTAGGGGAGGTGTCCCCGCACGCGTGCGTATGTCAGAAGTGTCGGCAGTGTCCGCCGGCGCCGGTCCAGTGTCCACCGTTGTCTGAAAACTGCACTTTTCTGACCTCTGACCTCACTGGACGGTCCGCCACACTTTTTTTTACATCTCTCGGGCTTATCCGAGAGTGTGGCGTTGTAGGGGAGGTGTCCCCGCACGCGTGCGTATGTCAGAAGTGTCGGCAGTGTCCGCCGGCGCCGGTCCAGTGTCCACCGTTGTCTGAAAACTGCACTTTTCTGACCTCTGACCTCACTGGACGGTCCGCCACACTTTTTTTTACATCTCTCGGGCTTATCCGAGAGTGTGGCGTTGTAGGGGAGGTGTCCCCGCACGCGTGCGTATGTCAGAAGTGTCGGCAGTGTCCGCCGGCGCCGGTCCAGTGTCCACCGTTGTCTGAAAACTGCACTTTTCTGACCTCTGACCTCACTGGACGGTCCGCCACACTTTTCTTCACACCTCTCGGGCTTATCCGAGAGTGTGGCGTTGTAGGGGAGGTGTCCCCGCACGCGTGCGTATGTCAAAAGTGTCGGCAGTGTCCACCGGTGCCTGTCCAGTGTCCACTGTTGTCTGAAAACGGCACTTTTCTGACCTCTGACCTCACTGGACGGTCCACCACACTTTTTTTTACACCTCTCGGGCTTATCCGAGAGTGTGGCGTTGTAGGGGAGGTGTCCCCGCACGCGTGCGTATGTCAGAAGTGTCGGCAGTGTCCACCGGCGCCGGTCCAGTGTCCACCGTTGTCTGAAAACTGCACTTTTCTGACCTCTGACCTCACTGGACGGTCTGCCACACTTTTCTTTACACCTCTCGGGCTTATCCGAGAGTCTGGCGTTGTAGGGGAGGTGTCCCCGCACGCGTGCGTATGTCAGAAGTGTCGGCAGTGTCCGCCGGCGCCGGTCCAGTGTCCACCGTTGTCTGAAAACTGCACTTTTCTGACCTCTGACCTCACTGGACGGTCCGCCACACTTTTCTTTACACCTCTCGGGCTTATCCGAGAGTGTGGCGTTGTAGGGGAGGTGTACCCGCACGTGTGCGTATGTCAGAAGTGTCGGCAGTGTCCGCCGGCGCCGGTCCAGTGTCCACCGTTGTCTGAAAACTGCACTTTTCTGACCTCTGACCTCACTGGACGGTCCACCACACTTTTTTTTACACCTCTCGGGCTTATCCGAGAGTGTGGCGTTGTAGGGGAGGTGTCCCCGCACGCGTGCGTATGTCAGAAGTGTCGGCAGTGTCCACCGGTGCCTGTCCAGTGTCCACTGTTGTCTGAAAACGGCACTTTTCTGACCTCTGACCTCACTGGACGGTCCGCCACACTTTTTTTTACACCTCTCGGGCTTATCCGAGAGTGTGGCGTTGTAGGGGAGGTGTCCCCGCACGCGTGCGTATGTCAGAAGTGTCGGCAGTGTCCGCCGGCGCCGGTCCAGTGTCCACCGTTGTCTGAAAACTGCACTTTTCTGACCTCTGACCTCACTGGACGGTCCGCCACACTTTTTTTTACATCTCTCGGGCTTATCCGAGAGTGTGGCGTTGTAGGGGAGGTGTCCCCGCACGCGTGCGTATGTCAGAAGTGTCGGCAGTGTCCGCCGGCGCCGGTCCAGTGTCCACCGTTGTCTGAAAACTGCACTTTTCTGACCTCTGACCTCACTGGACGGTCCGCCACACTTTTCTTTACACCTCTCGGGCTTATCCGAGAGTCTGGCGTTGTAGGGGAGGTGTCCCCGCACGCGTGCGTATGTCAGAAGTGTCGGCAGTGTCCGCCGGCGCCGGTCCAGTGTCCACCGTTGTCTGAAAACTGCACTTTTCTGACCTCTGACCTCACTGGACGGTCCGCCACACTTTTCTTTACACCTCTCGGGCTTATCCGAGAGTGTGGCGTTGTAGGGGAGGTGTCCCCGCACGCGTGCGTATGTCAGAAGTGTCGGCAGTGTCCGCCGGCGCCGGTCCAGTGTCCACCGTTGTCTGAAAACTGCACTTTTCTGACCTCTGACCTCACTGGACGGTCCGCCACACTTTTTTTTACACCTCTCGGGCTTATCCGAGAGTGTGGCGTTGTAGGGGAGGTGTCCCCGCACGCGTGCGTATGTCAGAAGTGTCGGCAGTGTCCGCCGGCGCCGGTCCAGTGTCCACCGTTGTCTGAAAACTGCACTTTTCTGACCTCTGACCTCACTGGACGGTCCACCACACTTTTCTTTACACCTCTCGGGCTTATCCGAGAGTGTGGCGTTGTAGGGGAGGTGTCCCCGCACGCGTGCGTATGTCAGAAGTGTCGGCAGTGTCCGCCGGCGCCGGTCCAGTGTCCACCGTTGTCTGAAAACTGCACTTTTCTGACCTCTGACCTCACTGGACGGTCCGCCACACTTTTTTTTACATCTCTCGGGCTTATCCGAGAGTGTGGCGTTGTAGGGGAGGTGTCCCCGCACGCGTGCGTATGTCAGAAGTGTCGGCAGTGTCCGCCGGCGCCGGTCCAGTGTCCACCGTTGTCTGAAAACTGCACTTTTCTGACCTCTGACCTCACTGGACGGTCCACCACACTTTTCTTTACACCTCTCGGGCTTATCCGAGAGTGTGGCGTTGTAGGGGAGGTGTCCCCGCACGCGTGCGTATGTCAGAAGTGTCGGCAGTGTCCGCCGGCGCCGGTCCAGTGTCCACCGTTGTCTGAAAACTGCACTTTTCTGACCTCTGACCTCACTGGACGGTCCGCCACACTTTTTTTTACACCTCTCGGGCTTATCCGAGAGTGTGGCGTTGTAGGGGAGGTGTCCCCGCACGCGTGCGTATGTCAGAAGTGTCGGCAGTGTCCGCCGGCGCCGGTCCAGTGTCCACCGTTGTCTGAAAACTGCACTTTTCTGACCTCTGACCTCACTGGACGGTCCACCACACTTTTCTTTACACCTCTCGGGCTTATCCGAGAGTGTGGCGTTGTAGGGGAGGTGTCCCCGCACGCGTGCGTATGTCAGAAGTGTCGGCAGTGTCCGCCGGCGCCGGTCCAGTGTCCACCGTTGTCTGAAAACTGCACTTTTCTGACCTCTGACCTCACTGGACGGTCCGCCACACTTTTTTTTACATCTCTCGGGCTTATCCGAGAGTGTGGCGTTGTAGGGGAGGTGTCCCCGCACGCGTGCGTATGTCAGAAGTGTCGGCAGTGTCCGCCGGCGCCGGTCCAGTGTCCACCGTTGTCTGAAAACTGCACTTTTCTGACCTCTGACCTCACTGGACGGTCCACCACACTTTTCTTTACACCTCTCGGGCTTATCCGAGAGTGTGGCGTTGTAGGGGAGGTGTCCCCGCACGCGTGCGTATGTCAGAAGTGTCGGCAGTGTCCGCCGGCGCCGGTCCAGTGTCCACCGTTGTCTGAAAACTGCACTTTTCTGACCTCTGACCTCACTGGACGGTCCGCCACACTTTTTTTTACACCTCTCGGGCTTATCCGAGAGTGTGGCGTTGTAGGGGAGGTGTCCCCGCACGCGTGCGTATGTCAGAAGTGTCGGCAGTGTCCGCCGGCGCCGGTCCAGTGTCCACCGTTGTCTGAAAACTGCACTTTTCTGACCTCTGACCTCAATGGACGGTCCGCCACACTTTTTTTTACATCTCTCGGGCTTATCCGAGAGTGTGGCGTTGTAGGGGAGGTGTCCCCGCACGCGTGCGTATGTCAGAAGTGTCGGCAGTGTCCGCCGGCGCCGGTCCAGTGTCCACCGTTGTCTGAAAACTGCACTTTTCTGACCTCTGACCTCACTGGACGGTCCACCACACTTTTCTTTACACCTCTCGGGCTTATCCGAGAGTGTGGCGTTGTAGGGGAGGTGTCCCCGCACGCGTGCGTATGTCAGAAGTGTCGGCAGTGTCCGCCGGCGCCGGTCCAGTGTCCACCGTTGTCTGAAAACTGCACTTTTCTGACCTCTGACCTCACTGGACGGTCCGCCACACTTTTTTTTACATCTCTCGGGCTTATCCGAGAGTGTGGCGTTGTAGGGGAGGTGTCCCCGCACGCGTGCGTATGTCAGAAGTGTCGGCAGTGTCCGCCGGCGCCGGTCCAGTGTCCACCGTTGTCTGAAAACTGCACTTTTCTGACCTCTGACCTCACTGGACGGTCCACCACACTTTTCTTTACACCTCTCGGGCTTATCCGAGAGTGTGGCGTTGTAGGGGAGGTGTCCCCGCACGCGTGCGTATGTCAGAAGTGTCGGCAGTGTCCGCCGGCGCCGGTCCAGTGTCCACCGTTGTCTGAAAACTGCACTTTTCTGACCTCTGACCTCACTGGACGGTCCGCCACACTTTTTTTTACACCTCTCGGGCTTATCCGAGAGTGTGGCGTTGTAGGGGAGGTGTCCCCGCACGCGTGCGTATGTCAGAAGTGTCGGCAGTGTCCGCCGGCGCCGGTCCAGTGTCCACCGTTGTCTGAAAACTGCACTTTTCTGACCTCTGACCTCAATGGACGGTCCGCCACACTTTTTTTTACATCTCTCGGGCTTATCCGAGAGTGTGGCGTTGTAGGGGAGGTGTCCCCGCACGCGTGCGTATGTCAGAAGTGTCGGCAGTGTCCGCCGGCGCCGGTCCAGTGTCCACCGTTGTCTGAAAACTGCACTTTTCTGACCTCTGACCTCACTGGACGGTCCGCCACACTTTTCTTTACACCTCTCGGGCTTATCCGAGAGTGTGGCGTTGTAGGGGAGGTGTACCCGCACGCGTGCGTATGTCAGAAGTGTCGGCAGTGTCCACCGGTGCCTGTCCAGTGTCCACTGTTGTCTGAAAACGGCACTTTTCTGACCTCTGACCTCACTGGACGGTCCGCCACACTTTTTTTTACACCTCTCGGGCTTATCCGAGAGTGTGGCGTTGTAGGGGAGGTGTCCCCGCACGCGTGCGTATGTCAGAAGTGTCGGCAGTGTCCGCCGGCGCCGGTCCAGTGTCCACCGTTGTCTGAAAACTGCACTTTTCTGACCTCTGACCTCACTGGACGGTCCGCCACACTTTTCTTTACACCTCTCGGGCTTATCCGAGAGTGTGGCGTTGTAGGGGAGGTGTCCCCGCACGCGTGCGTATGTCAGAAGTGTCGGCAGTGTCCGCCGGCGCCGGTCCAGTGTCCACCGTTGTCTGAAAACTGCACTTTTCTGACCTCTGACCTCACTGGACGGTCCACCACACTTTTCTTTACACCTCTCGGGCTTATCCGAGAGTGTGGCGTTGTAGGGGAGGTGTCCCCGCACGCGTGCGTATGTCAGAAGTGTCGGCAGTGTCCGCCGGCGCCGGTCCAGTGTCCACCGTTGTCTGAAAACTGCACTTTTCTGACCTCTGACCTCACTGGACGGTCCGCCACACTTTTTTTTACACCTCTCGGGCTTATCCGAGAGTGTGGCGTTGTAGGGGAGGTGTCCCCGCACGCGTGCGTATGTCAGAAGTGTCGGCAGTGTCCGCCGGCGCCGGTCCAGTGTCCACCGTTGTCTGAAAACTGCACTTTTCTGACCTCTGACCTCAATGGACGGTCCGCCACACTTTTTTTTACATCTCTCGGGCTTATCCGAGAGTGTGGCGTTGTAGGGGAGGTGTCCCCGCACGCGTGCGTATGTCAGAAGTGTCGGCAGTGTCCGCCGGCGCCGGTCCAGTGTCCACCGTTGTCTGAAAACTGCACTTTTCTGACCTCTGACCTCACTGGACGGTCCGCCACACTTTTCTTTACACCTCTCGGGCTTATCCGAGAGTGTGGCGTTGTAGGGGAGGTGTACCCGCACGCGTGCGTATGTCAGAAGTGTCGGCAGTGTCCACCGGTGCCTGTCCAGTGTCCACTGTTGTCTGAAAACGGCACTTTTCTGACCTCTGACCTCACTGGACGGTCCGCCACACTTTTTTTTACACCTCTCGGGCTTATCCGAGAGTGTGGCGTTGTAGGGGAGGTGTCCCCGCACGCGTGCGTATGTCAGAAGTGTCGGCAGTGTCCGCCGGCGCCGGTCCAGTGTCCACCGTTGTCTGAAAACTGCACTTTTCTGACCTCTGACCTCACTGGACGGTCCGCCACACTTTTCTTTACACCTCTCGGGCTTATCCGAGAGTGTGGCGTTGTAGGGGAGGTGTCCCCGCACGCGTGCGTATGTCAGAAGTGTCGGCAGTGTCCGCCGGCGCCGGTCCAGTGTCCACTGTTGTCTGAAAACGGCACTTTTCTGACCTCTGACCTCACTGGACGGTCCGCCACACTTTTTTTTACACCTCTCGGGCTTATCCGAGAGTGTGGCGTTGTAGGGGAGGTGTCCCCGCACGCGTGCGTATGTCAGAAGTGTCGGCAGTGTCCGCCGGCGCCGGTCCAGTGTCCACCGTTGTCTGAAAACTGCACTTTTCTGACCTCTGACCTCACTGGACGGTCCACCACACTTTTCTTTACACCTCTCGGGCTTATCCGAGAGTGTGGCGTTGTAGGGGAGGTGTCCCCGCACGCGTGCGTATGTCAGAAGTGTCGGCAGTGTCCGCCGGCGCCGGTCCAGTGTCCACCGTTGTCTGAAAACTGCACTTTTCTGACCTCTGACCTCACTGGACGGTCCGCCACACTTTTTTTTACACCTCTCGGGCTTATCCGAGAGTGTGGCGTTGTAGGGGAGGTGTCCCCGCACGCGTGCGTATGTCAGAAGTGTCGGCAGTGTCCGCCGGCGCCGGTCCAGTGTCCACCGTTGTCTGAAAACTGCACTTTTCTGACCTCTGACCTCAATGGACGGTCCGCCACACTTTTTTTTACATCTCTCGGGCTTATCCGAGAGTGTGGCGTTGTAGGGGAGGTGTCCCCGCACGCGTGCGTATGTCAGAAGTGTCGGCAGTGTCCGCCGGCGCCGGTCCAGTGTCCACCGTTGTCTGAAAACTGCACTTTTCTGACCTCTGACCTCACTGGACGGTCCGCCACACTTTTCTTTACACCTCTCGGGCTTATCCGAGAGTGTGGCGTTGTAGGGGAGGTGTACCCGCACGCGTGCGTATGTCAGAAGTGTCGGCAGTGTCCACCGGTGCCTGTCCAGTGTCCACCGTTGTCTGAAAACGGCACTTTTCTGACCTCTGACCTCACTGGACGGTCCGCCACACTTTTTTTTACACCTCTCGGGCTTATCCGAGAGTGTGGCGTTGTAGGGGAGGTGTCCCCGCACGCGTGCGTATGTCAGAAGTGTCGGCAGTGTCCGCCGGCGCCGGTCCAGTGTCCACCGTTGTCTGAAAACTGCACTTTTCTGACCTCTGACCTCACTGGACGGTCCGCCACACTTTTCTTTACACCTCTCGGGCTTATCCGAGAGTGTGGCGTTGTAGGGGAGGTGTACCCGCACGCGTGCGTATGTCAGAAGTGTCGGCAGTGTCCACCGGTGCCTGTCCAGTGTCCACTGTTGTCTGAAAACGGCACTTTTCTGACCTCTGACCTCACTGGACGGTCCGCCACACTTTTTTTTACACCTCTCGGGCTTATCCGAGAGTGTGGCGTTGTAGGGGAGGTGTCCCCGCACGCGTGCGTATGTCAGAAGTGTCGGCAGTGTCCGCCGGCGCCGGTCCAGTGTCCACCGTTGTCTGAAAACTGCACTTTTCTGACCTCTGACCTCACTGGACGGTCCGCCACACTTTTTTTTACATCTCTCGGGCTTATCCGAGAGTGTGGCGTTGTAGGGGAGGTGTCCCCGCACGCGTGCGTATGTCAGAAGTGTCGGCAGTGTCCGCCGGTGCCGGTCCAGTGTCCACCGTTGTCTGAAAACTGCACTTTTCTGACCTCTGACCTCACTGGACGGTCCGCCACACTTTTCTTTACACCTCTCGGGCTTATCCGAGAGTCTGGCGTTGTAGGGGAGGTGTCCCCGCACGCGTGCGTATGTCAGAAGTGTCGGCAGTGTCCGCCGGCGCCGGTCCAGTGTCCACCGTTGTCTGAAAACTGCACTTTTCTGACCTCTGACCTCACTGGACGGTCCGCCACACTTTTTTTTACATCTCTCGGGCTTATCCGAGAGTGTGGCGTTGTAGGGGAGGTGTCCCCGCACGCGTGCGTATGTCAGAAGTGTCGGCAGTGTCCGCCGGCGCCGGTCCAGTGTCCACCGTTGTCTGAAAACTGCACTTTTCTGACCTCTGACCTCACTGGACGGTCCGCCACACTTTTCTTTACACCTCTCGGGCTTATCCGAGAGTCTGGCGTTGTAGGGGAGGTGTCCCCGCACGCGTGCGTATGTCAGAAGTGTCGGCAGTGTCCGCCGGCGCCGGTCCAGTGTCCACCGTTGTCTGAAAACTGCACTTTTCTGACCTCTGACCTCACTGGACGGTCCGCCACACTTTTCTTTACACCTCTCGGGCTTATCCGAGAGTGTGGCGTTGTAGGGGAGGTGTCCCCGCACGCGTGCGTATGTCAGAAGTGTCGGCAGTGTCCGCCGGCGCCGGTCCAGTGTCCACCGTTGTCTGAAAACTGCACTTTTCTGACCTCTGACCTCACTGGACGGTCCGCCACACTTTTTTTTACATCTCTCGGGCTTATCCGAGAGTGTGGCGTTGTAGGGGAGGTGTCCCCGCACGCGTGCGTATGTCAGAAGTGTCGGCAGTGTCCGCCGGCGCCGGTCCAGTGTCCACCGTTGTCTGAAAACTGCACTTTTCTGACCTCTGACCTCACTGGACGGTCCGCCACACTTTTCTTTACACCTCTCGGGCTTATCCGAGAGTCTGGCGTTGTAGGGGAGGTGTCCCCGCACGCGTGCGTATGTCAGAAGTGTCGGCAGTGTCCGCCGGCGCCGGTCCAGTGTCCACCGTTGTCTGAAAACTGCACTTTTCTGACCTCTGACCTCACTGGACGGTCCGCCACACTTTTCTTTACACCTCTCGGGCTTATCCGAGAGTCTGGAGTTGTAGGGGAGGTGTCCCCGCACGCGTGCGTATGTCAGAAGTGTCGGCAGTGTCCGCCGGCGCCGGTCCAGTGTCCACCGTTGTCTGAAAACTGCACTTTTCTGACCTCTGACCTCACTGGACGGTCCGCCACACTTTTCTTTACACCTCTCGGGCTTATCCGAGAGTGTGGCGTTGTAGGGGAGGTGTCCCCGCACGCGTGCGTATGTCAGAAGTGTCGGCAGTGTCCACCGGTGCCTGTCCAGTGTCCACTGTTGTCTGAAAACGGCACTTTTCTGACCTCTGACCTCACTGGACGGTCCGCCACACTTTTTTTTACACCTCTCGGGCTTATCCGAGAGTGTGGCGTTGTAGGGGAGGTGTCCCCGCACGCGTGCGTATGTCAGAAGTGTCGGCAGTGTCCGCCGGCGCCGGTCCAGTGTCCACCGTTGTCTGAAAACTGCACTTTTCTGACCTCTGACCTCACTGGACGGTCCGCCACACTTTTTTTTACATCTCTCGGGCTTATCCGAGAGTGTGGCGTTGTAGGGGAGGTGTCCCCGCACGCGTGCGTATGTCAGAAGTGTCGGCAGTGTCCGCCGGCGCCGGTCCAGTGTCCACCGTTGTCTGAAAACTGCACTTTTCTGACCTCTGACCTCACTGGACGGTCCGCCACACTTTTTTTTACATCTCTCGGGCTTATCCGAGAGTGTGGCGTTGTAGGGGAGGTGTCCCCGCACGCGTGCGTATGTTAGAAGTGTCGGCAGTGTCCGCCGGCGCCGGTCCAGTGTCCACCGTTGTCTGAAAACTGCACTTTTCTGACCTCTGACCTCACTGGACGGTCCGCCACACTTTTTTTTACATCTCTCGGGCTTATCCGAGAGTTTGGCGTTGTAGGGGAGGTGTCCCCGCACACGTGCGTATGTCAGAAGTGTCGGCAGTGTCCACCGGTGCCTGTCCAGTGTCCACTGTTGTCTGAAAACGGCACTTTTCTGACCTCTGACCTCACTGGACGGTCCGCCACACTTTTTTTTACACCTCTCGGGCTTATCCGAGAGTGTGGCGTTGTAGGGGAGGTGTCCCCGCACGCGTGCGTATGTCAGAAGTGTCGGCAGTGTCCGCCGGCGCCGGTCCAGTGTCCACCGTTGTCTGAAAACTGCACTTTTCTGACCTCTGACCTCACTGGACGGTCCGCCACACTTTTCTTTACACCTCTCGGGCTTATCCGAGAGTGTGGCGTTGTAGGGGAGGTGTCCCCGCACGCGTGCGTATGTCAGAAGTGTCGGCAGTGTCCGCCGGCGCCGGTCCAGTGTCCACTGTTGTCTGAAAACGGCACTTTTCTGACCTCTGACCTCACTGGACGGTCCGCCACACTTTTTTTTACACCTCTCGGGCTTATCCGAGAGTGTGGCGTTGTAGGGGAGGTGTCCCCGCACGCGTGCGTATGTCAGAAGTGTCGGCAGTGTCCGCCGGCGCCGGTCCAGTGTCCACCGTTGTCTGAAAACTGCACTTTTCTGACCTCTGACCTCACTGGACGGTCCGCCACACTTTTCTTTACACCTCTCGGGCTTATCCGAGAGTCTGGAGTTGTAGGGGAGGTGTCCCCGCACGCGTGCGTATGTCAGAAGTGTCGGCAGTGTCCGCCGGCGCCGGTCCAGTGTCCACCGTTGTCTGAAAACTGCACTTTTCTGACCTCTGACCTCACTGGACGGTCCGCCACACTTTTCTTTACACCTCTCGGGCTTATCCGAGAGTGTGGCGTTGTAGGGGAGGTGTCCCCGCACGCGTGCGTATGTCAGAAGTGTCGGCAGTGTCCACCGGTGCCTGTCCAGTGTCCACTGTTGTCTGAAAACGGCACTTTTCTGACCTCTGACCTCACTGGACGGTCCGCCACACTTTTTTTTACACCTCTCGGGCTTATCCGAGAGTGTGGCGTTGTAGGGGAGGTGTCCCCGCACGCGTGCGTATGTCAGAAGTGTCGGCAGTGTCCGCCGGCGCCGGTCCAGTGTCCACCGTTGTCTGAAAACTGCACTTTTCTGACCTCTGACCTCACTGGACGGTCCGCCACACTTTTTTTTACATCTCTCGGGCTTATCCGAGAGTGTGGCGTTGTAGGGGAGGTGTCCCCGCACGCGTGCGTATGTCAGAAGTGTCGGCAGTGTCCGCCGGCGCCGGTCCAGTGTCCACCGTTGTCTGAAAACTGCACTTTTCTGACCTCTGACCTCACTGGACGGTCCGCCACACTTTTTTTTACATCTCTCGGGCTTATCCGAGAGTGTGGCGTTGTAGGGGAGGTGTCCCCGCACGCGTGCGTATGTTAGAAGTGTCGGCAGTGTCCGCCGGCGCCGGTCCAGTGTCCACCGTTGTCTGAAAACTGCACTTTTCTGACCTCTGACCTCACTGGACGGTCCGCCACACTTTTTTTTACATCTCTCGGGCTTATCCGAGAGTTTGGCGTTGTAGGGGAGGTGTCCCCGCACACGTGCGTATGTCAGAAGTGTCGGCAGTGTCCACCGGTGCCTGTCCAGTGTCCACTGTTGTCTGAAAACGGCACTTTTCTGACCTCTGACCTCACTGGACGGTCCGCCACACTTTTTTTTACACCTCTCGGGCTTATCCGAGAGTGTGGCGTTGTAGGGGAGGTGTCCCCGCACGCGTGCGTATGTCAGAAGTGTCGGCAGTGTCCGCCGGCGCCGGTCCAGTGTCCACCGTTGTCTGAAAACTGCACTTTTCTGACCTCTGACCTCACTGGACGGTCCGCCACACTTTTCTTTACACCTCTCGGGCTTATCCGAGAGTGTGGCGTTGTAGGGGAGGTGTCCCCGCACGCGTGCATATGTCAGAAGTGTCGGCAGTGTCCGCCGGCGCCGGTCCAGTGTCCACTGTTGTCTGAAAACGGCACTTTTCTGACCTCTGACCTCACTGGACGGTCCGCCACACTTTTTTTTACACCTCTCGGGCTTATCCGAGAGTGTGGCGTTGTAGGGGAGGTGTCCCCGCACGCGTGCGTATGTCAGAAGTGTCGGCAGTGTCCGCCGGCGCCGGTCCAGTGTCCACCGTTGTCTGAAAACTGCACTTTTCTGACCTCTGACCTCACTGGACGGTCCACCACACTTTTCTTTACACCTCTCGGGCTTATCCGAGAGTGTGGCGTTGTAGGGAGGTGTCCCCGCACGCGTGCGTATGTCAGAAGTGTCGGCAGTGTCCGCCGGCGCCGGTCCAGTGTCCACCGTTGTCTGAAAACTGCACTTTTCTGACCTCTGACCTCACTGGACGGTCCGCCACACTTTTTTTTACACCTCTCGGGCTTATCCGAGAGTGTGGCGTTGTAGGGGAGGTGTCCCCGCACGCGTGCGTATGTCAGAAGTGTCGGCAGTGTCCGCCGGCGCCGGTCCAGTGTCCACCGTTGTCTGAAAACTGCACTTTTCTGACCTCTGACCTCAATGGACGGTCCGCCACACTTTTTTTTACATCTCTCGGGCTTATCCGAGAGTGTGGCGTTGTAGGGGAGGTGTCCCCGCACGCGTGCGTATGTCAGAAGTGTCGGCAGTGTCCGCCGGCGCCGGTCCAGTGTCCACCGTTGTCTGAAAACTGCACTTTTCTGACCTCTGACCTCACTGGACGGTCCGCCACACTTTTCTTTACACCTCTCGGGCTTATCCGAGAGTGTGGCGTTGTAGGGGAGGTGTACCCGCACGCGTGCGTATGTCAGAAGTGTCGGCAGTGTCCACCGGTGCCTGTCCAGTGTCCACCGTTGTCTGAAAACGGCACTTTTCTGACCTCTGACCTCACTGGACGGTCCGCCACACTTTTTTTTACACCTCTCGGGCTTATCCGAGAGTGTGGCGTTGTAGGGGAGGTGTCCCCGCACGCGTGAGTATGTCAGAAGTGTCGGCAGTGTCCGCCGGCGCCGGTCCAGTGTCCACCGTTGTCTGAAAACTGCACTTTTCTGACCTCTGACCTCACTGGACGGTCCGCCACACTTTTCTTTACACCTCTCGGGCTTATCCGAGAGTGTGGCGTTGTAGGGGAGGTGTACCCGCACGCGTGCGTATGTCAGAAGTGTCGGCAGTGTCCACCGGTGCCTGTCCAGTGTCCACTGTTGTCTGAAAACGGCACTTTTCTGACCTCTGACCTCACTGGACGGTCCGCCACACTTTTTTTTACATCTCTCGGGCTTATCCGAGAGTGTGGCGTTGTAGGGGAGGTGTCCCCGCACGCGTGCGTATGTCAGAAGTGTCGGCAGTGTCCGCCGGTGCCGGTCCAGTGTCCACCGTTGTCTGAAAACTGCACTTTTCTGACCTCTGACCTCACTGGACGGTCCGCCACACTTTTCTTTACACCTCTCGGGCTTATCCGAGAGTCTGGCGTTGTAGGGGAGGTGTCCCCGCACGCGTGCGTATGTCAGAAGTGTCGGCAGTGTCCGCCGGCGCCGGTCCAGTGTCCACCGTTGTCTGAAAACTGCACTTTTCTGACCTCTGACCTCACTGGACGGTCCGCCACACTTTTCTTTACACCTCTCGGGCTTATCCGAGAGTCTGGCGTTGTAGGGGAGGTGTCCCCGCACGCGTGCGTATGTCAGAAGTGTCGGCAGTGTCCGCCGGCGCCGGTCCAGTGTCCACCGTTGTCTGAAAACTGCACTTTTCTGACCTCTGACCTCACTGGACGGTCCGCCACACTTTTCTTTACACCTCTCGGGCTTATCCGAGAGTCTGGCGTTGTAGGGGAGGTGTCCCCGCACGCGTGCGTATGTCAGAAGTGTCGGCAGTGTCCGCCGGCGCCGGTCCAGTGTCCACCGTTGTCTGAAAACTGCACTTTTCTGACCTCTGACCTCACTGGACGGTCCGCCACACTTTTCTTTACACCTCTCGGGCTTATCCGAGAGTGTGGCGTTGTAGGGGAGGTGTCCCCGCACGCGTGCGTATGTCAGAAGTGTCGGCAGTGTCCGCCGGCGCCGGTCCAGTGTCCACCGTTGTCTGAAAACTGCACTTTTCTGACCTCTGACCTCACTGGACGGTCCGCCACACTTTTCTTTACACCTCTCGGGCTTATCCGAGAGTGTGGCGTTGTAGGGGAGGTGTCCCCGCACGCGTGCGTATGTCAGAAGTGTCGGCAGTGTCCACCGGTGCCTGTCCAGTGTCCACTGTTGTCTGAAAACGGCACTTTTCTGACCTCTGACCTCACTGGACGGTCCGCCACACTTTTTTTTACACCTCTCGGGCTTATCCGAGAGTGTGGCGTTGTAGGGGAGGTGTCCCCGCACGCGTGCGTATGTCAGAAGTGTCGGCAGTGTCCGCCGGCGCCGGTCCAGTGTCCACCGTTGTCTGAAAACTGCACTTTTCTGACCTCTGACCTCACTGGACGGTCCGCCACACTTTTTTTTACATCTCTCGGGCTTATCCGAGAGTGTGGCGTTGTAGGGGAGGTGTCCCCGCACGCGTGCGTATGTCAGAAGTGTCGGCAGTGTCCGCCGGCGCCGGTCCAGTGTCCACCGTTGTCTGAAAACTGCACTTTTCTGACCTCTGACCTCACTGGACGGTCCGCCACACTTTTCTTTACACCTCTCGGGCTTATCCGAGAGTCTGGCGTTGTAGGGGAGGTGTCCCCGCACGCGTGCGTATGTCAGAAGTGTCGGCAGTGTCCGCCGGCGCCGGTCCAGTGTCCACCGTTGTCTGAAAACTGCACTTTTCTGACCTCTGACCTCACTGGACGGTCCGCCACACTTTTCTTTACACCTCTCGGGCTTATCCGAGAGTGTGGCGTTGTAGGGGAGGTGTCCCCGCACGCGTGCGTATGTCAGAAGTGTCGGCAGTGTCCGCCGGCGCCGGTCCAGTGTCCACTGTTGTCTGAAAACGGCACTTTTCTGACCTCTGACCTCACTGGACGGTCCGCCACACTTTTTTTTACACCTCTCGGGCTTATCCGAGAGTGTGGCGTTGTAGGGGAGGTGTCCCCGCACGCGTGCGTATGTCAGAAGTGTCGGCAGTGTCCGCCGGCGCCGGTCCAGTGTCCACCGTTGTCTGAAAACTGCACTTTTCTGACCTCTGACCTCACTGGACGGTCCACCACACTTTTCTTTACACCTCTCGGGCTTATCCGAGAGTGTGGCGTTGTAGGGGAGGTGTCCCCGCACGCGTGCGTATGTCAGAAGTGTCGGCAGTGTCCGCCGGCGCCGGTCCAGTGTCCACCGTTGTCTGAAAACTGCACTTTTCTGACCTCTGACCTCACTGGACGGTCCGCCACACTTTTTTTTACACCTCTCGGGCTTATCCGAGAGTGTGGCGTTGTAGGGGAGGTGTCCCCGCACACGTGCGTATGTCAGAAGTGTCGGCAGTGTCCGCCGGCGCCGGTCCAGTGTCCACCGTTGTCTGAAAACTGCACTTTTCTGACCTCTGACCTCAATGGACGGTCCGCCACACTTTTTTTTACATCTCTCGGGCTTATCCGAGAGTGTGGCGTTGTAGGGGAGGTGTCCCCGCACGCGTGCGTATGTCAGAAGTGTCGGCAGTGTCCGCCGGCGCCGGTCCAGTGTCCACCGTTGTCTGAAAACTGCACTTTTCTGACCTCTGACCTCACTGGACGGTCCGCCACACTTTTCTTTACACCTCTCGGGCTTATCCGAGAGTGTGGCGTTGTAGGGGAGGTGTACCCGCACGCGTGCGTATGTCAGAAGTGTCGGCAGTGTCCACCGGTGCCTGTCCAGTGTCCACCGTTGTCTGAAAACGGCACTTTTCTGACCTCTGACCTCACTGGACGGTCCGCCACACTTTTTTTTACACCTCTCGGGCTTATCCGAGAGTGTGGCGTTGTAGGGGAGGTGTCCCCGCACGCGTGCGTATGTCAGAAGTGTCGGCAGTGTCCGCCGGCGCCGGTCCAGTGTCCACCGTTGTCTGAAAACTGCACTTTTCTGACCTCTGACCTCACTGGACGGTCCGCCACACTTTTCTTTACACCTCTCGGGCTTATCCGAGAGTGTGGCGTTGTAGGGGAGGTGTACCCGCACGCGTGCGTATGTCAGAAGTGTCGGCAGTGTCCACCGGTGCCTGTCCAGTGTCCACTGTTGTCTGAAAACGGCACTTTTCTGACCTCTGACCTCACTGGACGGTCCGCCACACTTTTTTTTACACCTCTCGGGCTTATCCGAGAGTGTGGCGTTGTAGGGGAGGTGTCCCCGCACGCGTGCGTATGTCAGAAGTGTCGGCAGTGTCCGCCGGCGCCGGTCCAGTGTCCACCGTTGTCTGAAAACTGCACTTTTCTGACCTCTGACCTCACTGGACGGTCCGCCACACTTTTTTTTACATCTCTCGGGCTTATCCGAGAGTGTGGCGTTGTAGGGGAGGTGTCCCCGCACGCGTGCGTATGTCAGAAGTGTCGGCAGTGTCCGCCGGTGCCGGTCCAGTGTCCACCGTTGTCTGAAAACTGCACTTTTCTGACCTCTGACCTCACTGGACGGTCCGCCACACTTTTCTTTACACCTCTCGGGCTTATCCGAGAGTCTGGCGTTGTAGGGGAGGTGTCCCCGCACGCGTGCGTATGTCAGAAGTGTCGGCAGTGTCCGCCGGCGCCGGTCCAGTGTCCACCGTTGTCTGAAAACTGCACTTTTCTGACCTCTGACCTCACTGGACGGTCCGCCACACTTTTCTTTACACCTCTCGGGCTTATCCGAGAGTCTGGCGTTGTAGGGGAGGTGTCCCCGCACGCGTGCGTATGTCAGAAGTGTCGGCAGTGTCCGCCGGCGCCGGTCCAGTGTCCACCGTTGTCTGAAAACTGCACTTTTCTGACCTCTGACCTCACTGGACGGTCCGCCACACTTTTCTTTACACCTCTCGGGCTTATCCGAGAGTCTGGCGTTGTAGGGGAGGTGTCCCCGCACGCGTGCGTATGTCAGAAGTGTCGGCAGTGTCCGCCGGCGCCGGTCCAGTGTCCACCGTTGTCTGAAAACTGCACTTTTCTGACCTCTGACCTCACTGGACGGTCCGCCACACTTTTCTTTACACCTCTCGGGCTTATCCGAGAGTGTGGCGTTGTAGGGGAGGTGTCCCCGCACGCGTGCGTATGTCAGAAGTGTCGGCAGTGTCCGCCGGCGCCGGTCCAGTGTCCACCGTTGTCTGAAAACTGCACTTTTCTGACCTCTGACCTCACTGGACGGTCCGCCACACTTTTCTTTACACCTCTCGGGCTTATCCGAGAGTGTGGCGTTGTAGGGGAGGTGTCCCCGCACGCGTGCGTATGTCAGAAGTGTCGGCAGTGTCCACCGGTGCCTGTCCAGTGTCCACTGTTGTCTGAAAACGGCACTTTTCTGACCTCTGACCTCACTGGACGGTCCGCCACACTTTTTTTTACACCTCTCGGGCTTATCCGAGAGTGTGGCGTTGTAGGGGAGGTGTCCCCGCACGCGTGCGTATGTCAGAAGTGTCGGCAGTGTCCGCCGGCGCCGGTCCAGTGTCCACCGTTGTCTGAAAACTGCACTTTTCTGACCTCTGACCTCACTGGACGGTCCGCCACACTTTTTTTTACATCTCTCGGGCTTATCCGAGAGTGTGGCGTTGTAGGGGAGGTGTCCCCGCACGCGTGCGTATGTCAGAAGTGTCGGCAGTGTCCGCCGGCGCCGGTCCAGTGTCCACCGTTGTCTGAAAACTGCACTTTTCTGACCTCTGACCTCACTGGACGGTCCGCCACACTTTTCTTTACACCTCTCGGGCTTATCCGAGAGTCTGGCGTTGTAGGGGAGGTGTCCCCGCACGCGTGCGTATGTCAGAAGTGTCGGCAGTGTCCGCCGGCGCCGGTCCAGTGTCCACCGTTGTCTGAAAACTGCACTTTTCTGACCTCTGACCTCACTGGACGGTCCGCCACACTTTTCTTTACACCTCTCGGGCTTATCCGAGAGTGTGGCGTTGTAGGGGAGGTGTCCCCGCACGCGTGCGTATGTCAGAAGTGTCGGCAGTGTCCACCGGTGCCTGTCCAGTGTCCACTGTTGTCTGAAAACGGCACTTTTCTGACCTCTGACCTCACTGGACGGTCCGCCACACTTTTTTTTACACCTCTCGGGCTTATCCGAGAGTGTGGCGTTGTAGGGGAGGTGTCCCCGCACGCGTGCGTATGTCAGAAGTGTCGGCAGTGTCCGCCGGCGCCGGTCCAGTGTCCACCGTTGTCTGAAAACTGCACTTTTCTGACCTCTGACCTCACTGGACGGTCCGCCACACTTTTTTTTACATCTCTCGGGCTTATCCGAGAGTGTGGCGTTGTAGGGGAGGTGTCCCCGCACGCGTGCGTATGTCAGAAGTGTCGGCAGTGTCCGCCGGCGCCGGTCCAGTGTCCACCGTTGTCTGAAAACTGCACTTTTCTGACCTCTGACCTCACTGGACGGTCCGCCACACTTTTTTTTACATCTCTCGGGCTTATCCGAGAGTGTGGCGTTGTAGGGGAGGTGTCCCCGCACGCGTGCGTATGTTAGAAGTGTCGGCAGTGTCCGCCGGCGCCGGTCCAGTGTCCACCGTTGTCTGAAAACTGCACTTTTCTGACCTCTGACCTCACTGGACGGTCCGCCACACTTTTTTTTACATCTCTCGGGCTTATCCGAGAGTTTGGCGTTGTAGGGGAGGTGTCCCCGCACACGTGCGTATGTCAGAAGTGTCGGCAGTGTCCGCCGGCGCCGGTCCAGTGTCCACCGTTGTCTGAAAACTGCACTTTTCTGACCTCTGACCTCACTGGACGGTCCGCCACACTTTTCTTTACACCTCTCGGGCTTATCCGAGAGTCTGGCGTTGTAGGGGAGGTGTCCCCGCACGCGTGCGTATGTCAGAAGTGTCGGCAGTGTCCGCCGGCGCCGGTCCAGTGTCCACCGTTGTCTGAAAACTGCACTTTTCTGACCTCTGACCTCACTGGACGGTCCGCCACACTTTTCTTTACACCTCTCGGGCTTATCCGAGAGTCTGGCGTTGTAGGGGAGGTGTCCCCGCACGCGTGCGTATGTCAGAAGTGTCGGCAGTGTCCGCCGGCGCCGGTCCAGTGTCCACCGTTGTCTGAAAACTGCACTTTTCTGACCTCTGACCTCACTGGACGGTCCGCCACACTTTTCTTTACACCTCTCGGGCTTATCCGAGAGTCTGGAGTTGTAGGGGAGGTGTCCCCGCACGCGTGCGTATGTCAGAAGTGTCGGCAGTGTCCGCCGGCGCCGGTCCAGTGTCCACCGTTGTCTGAAAACTGCACTTTTCTGACCTCTGACCTCACTGGACGGTCCGCCACACTTTTCTTTACACCTCTCGGGCTTATCCGAGAGTGTGGCGTTGTAGGGGAGGTGTCCCCGCACGCGTGCGTATGTCAGAAGTGTCGGCAGTGTCCACCGGTGCCTGTCCAGTGTCCACTGTTGTCTGAAAACGGCACTTTTCTGACCTCTGACCTCACTGGACGGTCCGCCACACTTTTTTTTACACCTCTCGGGCTTATCCGAGAGTGTGGCGTTGTAGGGGAGGTGTCCCCGCACGCGTGCGTATGTCAGAAGTGTCGGCAGTGTCCGCCGGCGCCGGTCCAGTGTCCACCGTTGTCTGAAAACTGCACTTTTCTGACCTCTGACCTCACTGGACGGTCCGCCACACTTTTTTTTACATCTCTCGGGCTTATCCGAGAGTGTGGCGTTGTAGGGGAGGTGTCCCCGCACGCGTGCGTATGTCAGAAGTGTCGGCAGTGTCCGCCGGCGCCGGTCCAGTGTCCACCGTTGTCTGAAAACTGCACTTTTCTGACCTCTGACCTCACTGGACGGTCCGCCACACTTTTTTTTACATCTCTCGGGCTTATCCGAGAGTGTGGCGTTGTAGGGGAGGTGTCCCCGCACGCGTGCGTATGTTAGAAGTGTCGGCAGTGTCCGCCGGCGCCGGTCCAGTGTCCACCGTTGTCTGAAAACTGCACTTTTCTGACCTCTGACCTCACTGGACGGTCCGCCACACTTTTTTTTACATCTCTCGGGCTTATCCGAGAGTTTGGCGTTGTAGGGGAGGTGTCCCCGCACACGTGCGTATGTCAGAAGTGTCGGCAGTGTCCGCCGGCGCCGGTCCAGTGTCCACCGTTGTCTGAAAACTGCACTTTTCTGACCTCTGACCTCACTGGACGGTCCGCCACACTTTTCTTTACACCTCTCGGGCTTATCCGAGAGTCTGGCGTTGTAGGGGAGGTGTCCCCGCACGCGTGCGTATGTCAGAAGTGTCGGCAGTGTCCGCCGGCGCCGGTCCAGTGTCCACCGTTGTCTGAAAACTGCACTTTTCTGACCTCTGACCTCACTGGACGGTCCGCCACACTTTTCTTTACACCTCTCGGGCTTATCCGAGAGTCTGGCGTTGTAGGGGAGGTGTCCCCGCACGCGTGCGTATGTCAGAAGTGTCGGCAGTGTCCGCCGGCGCCGGTCCAGTGTCCACCGTTGTCTGAAAACTGCACTTTTCTGACCTCTGACCTCACTGGACGGTCCGCCACACTTTTCTTTACACCTCTCGGGCTTATCCGAGAGTCTGGAGTTGTAGGGGAGGTGTCCCCGCACGCGTGCGTATGTCAGAAGTGTCGGCAGTGTCCGCCGGCGCCGGTCCAGTGTCCACCGTTGTCTGAAAACTGCACTTTTCTGACCTCTGACCTCACTGGACGGTCCGCCACACTTTTCTTTACACCTCTCGGGCTTATCCGAGAGTCTGGCGTTGTAGGGGAGGTGTCCCCGCACGCGTGCGTATGTCAGAAGTGTCGGCAGTGTCCACCGGTGCCTGTCCAGTGTCCACTGTTGTCTGAAAACGGCACTTTTCTGACCTCTGACCTCACTGGACGGTCCGCCACACTTTTTTTTACACCTCTCGGGCTTATCCGAGAGTGTGGCGTTGTAGGGGAGGTGTCCCCGCACGCGTGCGTATGTCAGAAGTGTCGGCAGTGTCCGCCGGCGCCGGTCCAGTGTCCACCGTTGTCTGAAAACTGCACTTTTCTGACCTCTGACCTCACTGGACGGTCCGCCACACTTTTTTTTACATCTCTCGGGCTTATCCGAGAGTGTGGCGTTGTAGGGGAGGTGTCCCCGCACGCGTGCGTATGTCAGAAGTGTCGGCAGTGTCCGCCGGCGCCGGTCCAGTGTCCACCGTTGTCTGAAAACTGCACTTTTCTGACCTCTGACCTCACTGGACGGTCCGCCACACTTTTCTTTACACCTCTCGGGCTTATCCGAGAGTCTGGCGTTGTAGGGGAGGTGTCCCCGCACGCGTGCGTATGTCAGAAGTGTCGGCAGTGTCCGCCGGCGCCGGTCCAGTGTCCACCGTTGTCTGAAAACTGCACTTTTCTGACCTCTGACCTCACTGGACGGTCCGCCACACTTTTCTTTACACCTCTCGGGCTTATCCGAGAGTGTGGCGTTGTAGGGGAGGTGTCCCCGCACGCGTGCGTATGTCAGAAGTGTCGGCAGTGTCCACCGGTGCCTGTCCAGTGTCCACTGTTGTCTGAAAACGGCACTTTTCTGACCTCTGACCTCACTGGACGGTCCGCCACACTTTTTTTTACACCTCTCGGGCTTATCCGAGAGTGTGGCGTTGTAGGGGAGGTGTCCCCGCACGCGTGCGTATGTCAGAAGTGTCGGCAGTGTCCGCCGGCGCCGGTCCAGTGTCCACCGTTGTCTGAAAACTGCACTTTTCTGACCTCTGACCTCACTGGACGGTCCGCCACACTTTTTTTTACATCTCTCGCGCTTATCCGAGAGTGTGGCGTTGTAGGGGAGGTGTCCCCGCACGCGTGCGTATGTCAGAAGTGTCGGCAGTGTCCGCCGGCGCCGGTCCAGTGTCCACCGTTGTCTGAAAACTGCACTTTTCTGACCTCTGACCTCACTGGACGGTCCGCCACACTTTTTTTTACATCTCTCGGGCTTATCCGAGAGTGTGGCGTTGTAGGGGAGGTTTCCCCGCACGCGTGCGTATGTTAGAAGTGTCGGCAGTGTCCGCCGGCGCCGGTCCAGTGTCCACCGTTGTCTGAAAACTGCACTTTTCTGACCTCTGACCTCACTGGACGGTCCGCCACACTTTTTTTTACATCTCTCGGGCTTATCCGAGAGTTTGGCGTTGTAGGGGAGGTGTCCCCGCACGCGTGCGTATGTCAGAAGTGTCGGCAGTGTCCGCCGGCGCCGGTCCAGTGTCCACCGTTGTCTGAAAACTGCACTTTTCTGACCTCTGACCTCACTGGACGGTCCGCCACACTTTTCTTTACACCTCTCGGGCTTATCCGAGAGTCTGGCGTTGTAGGGGAGGTGTCCCCGCACGCGTGCGTATGTCAGAAGTGTCGGCAGTGTCCGCCGGCGCCGGTCCAGTGTCCACCGTTGTCTGAAAACTGCACTTTTCTGACCTCTGACCTCACTGGACGGTCCGCCACACTTTTCTTTACACCTCTCGGGCTTATCCGAGAGTCTGGAGTTGTAGGGGAGGTGTCCCCGCACGCGTGCGTATGTCAGAAGTGTCGGCAGTGTCCGCCGGCGCCGGTCCAGTGTCCACCGTTGTCTGAAAACTGCACTTTTCTGACCTCTGACCTCACTGGACGGTCCGCCACACTTTTCTTTACACCTCTCGGGCTTATCCGAGAGTGTGGCGTTGTAGGGGAGGTGTCCCCGCACGCGTGCGTATGTCAGAAGTGTCGGCAGTGTCCACCGGTGCCTGTCCAGTGTCCACTGTTGTCTGAAAACGGCACTTTTCTGACCTCTGACCTCACTGGACGGTCCGCCACACTTTTCTTTACACCTCTCGGGCTTATCCGAGAGTGTGGCGTTGTAGGGGAGGTGTCCCCGCACGCGTGCGTATGTCAGAAGTGTCGGCAGTGTCCACCGGTGCCTGTCCAGTGTCCACTGTTGTCTGAAAACGGCACTTTTCTGACCTCTGACCTCACTGGACGGTCCGCCACACTTTTTTTTACACCTCTCGGGCTTATCCGAGAGTGTGGCGTTGTAGGGGAGGTGTCCCCGCACGCGTGCGTATGTCAGAAGTGTCGGCAGTGTCCGCCGGCGCCGGTCCAGTGTCCACCGTTGTCTGAAAACTGCACTTTTCTGACCTCTGACCTCACTGGACGGTCCGCCACACTTTTTTTTACATCTCTCGGGCTTATCCGAGAGTGTGGCGTTGTAGGGGAGGTGTCCCCGCACGCGTGCGTATGTCAGAAGTGTCGGCAGTGTCCGCCGGCGCCGGTCCAGTGTCCACCGTTGTCTGAAAACTGCACTTTTCTGACCTCTGACCTCACTGGACGGTCCGCCACACTTTTCTTTACACCTCTCGGGCTTATCCGAGAGTCTGGCGTTGTAGGGGAGGTGTCCCCGCACGCGTGCGTATGTCAGAAGTGTCGGCAGTGTCCGCCGGCGCCGGTCCAGTGTCCACCGTTGTCTGAAAACTGCACTTTTCTGACCTCTGACCTCACTGGACGGTCCGCCACACTTTTCTTTACACCTCTCGGGCTTATCCGAGAGTGTGGCGTTGTAGGGGAGGTGTCCCCGCACGCGTGCGTATGTCAGAAGTGTCGGCAGTGTCCGCCGGCGCCGGTCCAGTGTCCACCGTTGTCTGAAAACTGCACTTTTCTGACCTCTGACCTCACTGGACGGTCCGCCACACTTTTTTTTACACCTCTCGGGCTTATCCGAGAGTGTGGCGTTGTAGGGGAGGTGTCCCCGCACGCGTGCGTATGTCAGAAGTGTCGGCAGTGTCCGCCGGCGCCGGTCCAGTGTCCACCGTTGTCTGAAAACTGCACTTTTCTGACCTCTGACCTCACTGGACGGTCCGCCACACTTTTCTTTACACCTCTCGGGCTTATCCGAGAGTGTGGCGTTGTAGGGGAGGTGTCCCCGCACGCGTGCGTATGTCAGAAGTGTCGGCAGTGTCCGCCGGCGCCGGTCCAGTGTCCACCATTGTCTGAAAACTGCACTTTTCTGACCTCTGACCTCACTGGACGGTCCGCCACACTTTTCTTTACACCTCTCGGGCTTATCCGAGAGTCTGGCGTTGTAGGGGAGGTGTCCCCGCACGCGTGCGTATGTCAGAAGTGTCGGCAGTGTCCGCCGGCGCCGGTCCAGTGTCCACCGTTGTCTGAAAACTGCACTTTTCTGACCTCTGACCTCACTGGACGGTCCGCCACACTTTTCTTTACACCTCTCGGGCTTATCCGAGAGTCTGGAGTTGTAGGGGAGGTGTCCCCGCACGCGTGCGTATGTCAGAAGTGTCGGCAGTGTCCGCCGGCGCCGGTCCAGTGTCCACCGTTGTCTGAAAACTGCACTTTTCTGACCTCTGACCTCACTGGACGGTCCGCCACACTTTTCTTTACACCTCTCGGGCTTATCCGAGAGTGTGGCGTTGTAGGGGAGGTGTACCCGCACGCGTGCGTATGTCAGAAGTGTCGGCAGTGTCCACCGGTGCCTGTCCAGTGTCCACTGTTGTCTGAAAACGGCACTTTTCTGACCTCTGACCTCACTGGACGGTCCGCCACACTTTTCTTTACACCTCTCGGGCTTATCCGAGAGTGTGGCGTTGTAGGGGAGGTGTCCCCGCACGCGTGCGTATGTCAGAAGTGTCGGCAGTGTCCGCCGGCGCCGGTCCAGTGTCCACCGTTGTCTGAAAACTGCACTTTTCTGACCTCTGACCTCACTGGACGGTCCGCCACACTTTTCTTTACACCTCTCGGGCTTATCCGAGAGTGTGGCGTTGTAGGGGAGGTGTCCCCGCACGCGTGCGTATGTCAGAAGTGTCGGCAGTGTCCGCCGGCGCCGGTCCAGTGTCCACCGTTGTCTGAAAACTGCACTTTTCTGACCTCTGACCTCACTGGACGGTCCGCCACACTTTTTTTTACATCTCTCGGGCTTATCCGAGAGTGTGGCGTTGTAGGGGAGGTGTCCCCGCAGGCGTGCGTATGTCAGAAGTGTCGGCAGTGTCCGCCGGCGCCGGTCCAGTGTCCACCGTTGTCTGAAAACTGCACTTTTCTGACCTCTGACCTCACTGGACGGTCCGCCACACTTTTCTTTACACCTCTCGGGCTTATCCGAGAGTCTGGCGTTGTAGGGGAGGTGTCCCCGCACGCGTGCGTATGTCAGAAGTGTCGGCAGTGTCCGCCGGCGCCGGTCCAGTGTCCACCGTTGTCTGAAAACTGCACTTTTCTGACCTCTGACCTCACTGGACGGTCCGCCACACTTTTTTTTACATCTCTCGGGCTTATCCGAGAGTGTGGCGTTGTAGGGGAGGTGTCCCCGCAGGCGTGCGTATGTCAGAAGTGTCGGCAGTGTCCGCCGGCGCCGGTCCAGTGTCCACCGTTGTCTGAAAACTGCACTTTTCTGACCTCTGACCTCACTGGACGGTCCGCCACACTTTTCTTTACACCTCTCGGGCTTATCCGAGAGTCTGGCGTTGTAGGGGAGGTGTCCCCGCACGCGTGCGTATGTCAGAAGTGTCGGCAGTGTCCGCCGGCGCCGGTCCAGTGTCCACCGTTGTCTGAAAACTGCACTTTTCTGACCTCTGACCTCACTGGACGGTCCGCCACACTTTTCTTTACACCTCTCGGGCTTATCCGAGAGTGTGGCGTTGTAGGGGAGGTGTACCCGCACGTGTGCGTATGTCAGAAGTGTCGGCAGTGTCCACCGGTGCCTGTCCAGTGTCCACTGTTGTCTGAAAACGGCACTTTTCTGACCTCTGACCTCACTGGACGGTCCGCCACACTTTTTTTTACACCTCTCGGGCTTATCCGAGAGTGTGGCGTTGTAGGGGAGGTGTCCCCGCACGCGTGCGTATGTCAGAAGTGTCGGCAGTGTCCGCCGGCGCCGGTCCAGTGTCCACCGTTGTCTGAAAACTGCACTTTTCTGACCTCTGACCTCACTGGACGGTCCACCACACTTTTTTTTACACCTCTCGGGCTTATCCGAGAGTGTGGCGTTGTAGGGGAGGTGTCCCCGCACGCGTGCGTATGTCAGAAGTGTCGGCAGTGTCCACCGGTGCCTGTCCAGTGTCCACTGTTGTCTGAAAACGGCACTTTTCTGACCTCTGACCTCACTGGACGGTCCGCCACACTTTTTTTTACACCTCTCGGGCTTATCCGAGAGTGTGGCGTTGTAGGGGAGGTGTCCCCGCACGCGTGCGTATGTCAGAAGTGTCGGCAGTGTCCGCCGGCGCCGGTCCAGTGTCCACCGTTGTCTGAAAACTGCACTTTTCTGACCTCTGACCTCACTGGACGGTCCGCCACACTTTTTTTTACATCTCTCGGGCTTATCCGAGAGTGTGGCGTTGTAGGGGAGGTGTCCCCGCACGCGTGCGTATGTCAGAAGTGTCGGCAGTGTCCGCCGGCGCCGGTCCAGTGTCCACCGTTGTCTGAAAACTGCACTTTTCTGACCTCTGACCTCACTGGACGGTCCGCCACACTTTTCTTTACACCTCTCGGGCTTATCCGAGAGTCTGGCGTTGTAGGGGAGGTGTCCCCGCACGCGTGCGTATGTCAGAAGTGTCGGCAGTGTCCGCCGGCGCCGGTCCAGTGTCCACCGTTGTCTGAAAACTGCACTTTTCTGACCTCTGACCTCACTGGACGGTCCGCCACACTTTTCTTTACACCTCTCGGGCTTATCCGAGAGTGTGGCGTTGTAGGGGAGGTGTCCCCGCACGCGTGCGTATGTCAGAAGTGTCGGCAGTGTCCGCCGGCGCCGGTCCAGTGTCCACCGTTGTCTGAAAACTGCACTTTTCTGACCTCTGACCTCACTGGACGGTCCGCCACACTTTTTTTTACACCTCTCGGGCTTATCCGAGAGTGTGGCGTTGTAGGGGAGGTGTCCCCGCACGCGTGCGTATGTCAGAAGTGTCGGCAGTGTCCGCCGGCGCCGGTCCAGTGTCCACCGTTGTCTGAAAACTGCACTTTTCTGACCTCTGACCTCACTGGACGGTCCACCACACTTTTCTTTACACCTCTCGGGCTTATCCGAGAGTGTGGCGTTGTAGGGGAGGTGTCCCCGCACGCGTGCGTATGTCAGAAGTGTCGGCAGTGTCCGCCGGCGCCGGTCCAGTGTCCACCGTTGTCTGAAAACTGCACTTTTCTGACCTCTGACCTCACTGGACGGTCCGCCACACTTTTTTTTACACCTCTCGGGCTTATCCGAGAGTGTGGCGTTGTAGGGGAGGTGTCCCCGCACGCGTGCGTATGTCAGAAGTGTCGGCAGTGTCCGCCGGCGCCGGTCCAGTGTCCACCGTTGTCTGAAAACTGCACTTTTCTGACCTCTGACCTCAATGGACGGTCCGCCACACTTTTTTTTACATCTCTCGGGCTTATCCGAGAGTGTGGCGTTGTAGGGGAGGTGTCCCCGCACGCGTGCGTATGTCAGAAGTGTCGGCAGTGTCCGCCGGCGCCGGTCCAGTGTCCACCGTTGTCTGAAAACTGCACTTTTCTGACCTCTGACCTCACTGGACGGTCCGCCACACTTTTCTTTACACCTCTCGGGCTTATCCGAGAGTGTGGCGTTGTAGGGGAGGTGTACCCGCACGCGTGCGTATGTCAGAAGTGTCGGCAGTGTCCACCGGTGCCTGTCCAGTGTCCACTGTTGTCTGAAAACGGCACTTTTCTGACCTCTGACCTCACTGGACGGTCCGCCACACTTTTTTTTACACCTCTCGGGCTTATCCGAGAGTGTGGCGTTGTAGGGGAGGTGTCCCCGCACGCGTGCGTATGTCAGAAGTGTCGGCAGTGTCCGCCGGCGCCGGTCCAGTGTCCACCGTTGTCTGAAAACTGCACTTTTCTGACCTCTGACCTCACTGGACGGTCCGCCACACTTTTCTTTACACCTCTCGGGCTTATCCGAGAGTGTGGCGTTGTAGGGGAGGTGTCCCCGCACGCGTGCGTATGTCAGAAGTGTCGGCAGTGTCCGCCGGCGCCGGTCCAGTGTCCACTGTTGTCTGAAAACGGCACTTTTCTGACCTCTGACCTCACTGGACGGTCCGCCACACTTTTCTTTACACCTCTCGGGCTTATCCGAGAGTGTGGCGTTGTAGGGGAGGTGTCCCCGCACGCGTGCGTATGTCAGAAGTGTCGGCAGTGTCCGCCGGCGCCGGTCCAGTGTCCACCGTTGTCTGAAAACTGCACTTTTCTGACCTCTGACCTCACTGGACGGTCCGCCACACTTTTCTTTACACCTCTCGGGCTTATCCGAGAGTGTGGCGTTGTAGGGGAGGTGTCCCCGCACGCGTGCGTATGTCAGAAGTGTCGGCAGTGTCCGCCGGCGCCGGTCCAGTGTCCACCGTTGTCTGAAAACTGCACTTTTCTGACCTCTGACCTCACTGGACGGTCCGCCACACTTTTTTTTACACCTCTCGGGCTTATCCGAGAGTGTGGCGTTGTAGGGGAGGTGTCCCCGCACGCGTGCGTATGTCAGAAGTGTCGGCAGTGTCCGCCGGCGCCGGTCCAGTGTCCACCGTTGTCTGAAAACTGCACTTTTCTGACCTCTGACCTCACTGGACGGTCCGCCACACTTTTCTTTACACCTCTCGGGCTTATCCGAGAGTGTGGCGTTGTAGGGGAGGTGTCCCCGCACGCGTGCGTATGTCAGCAGTGTCGGCAGTGTCCGCCGGCGCCGGTCCAGTGTCCACCATTGTCTGAAAACTGCACTTTTCTGACCTCTGACCTCACTGGACGGTCCGCCACACTTTTCTTTACACCTCTCGGGCTTATCCGAGAGTCTGGCGTTGTAGGGGAGGTGTCCCCGCACGCGTGCGTATGTCAGAAGTGTCGGCAGTGTCCGCCGGCGCCGGTCCAGTGTCCACCGTTGTCTGAAAACTGCACTTTTCTGACCTCTGACCTCACTGGACGGTCCGCCACACTTTTCTTTACACCTCTCGGGCTTATCCGAGAGTCTGGAGTTGTAGGGGAGGTGTCCCCGCACGCGTGCGTATGTCAGAAGTGTCGGCAGTGTCCGCCGGCGCCGGTCCAGTGTCCACCGTTGTCTGAAAACTGCACTTTTCTGACCTCTGACCTCACTGGACGGTCCGCCACACTTTTCTTTACACCTCTCGGGCTTATCCGAGAGTGTGGCGTTGTAGGGGAGGTGTCCCCGCACGCGTGCGTATGTCAGAAGTGTCGGCAGTGTCCGCCGGCGCCGGTCCAGTGTCCACCGTTGTCTGAAAACTGCACTTTTCTGACCTCTGACCTCACTGGACGGTCCGCCACACTTTTTTTTACACCTCTCGGGCTTATCCGAGAGTGTGGCGTTGTAGGGGAGGTGTCCCCGCACGCGTGCGTATGTCAGAAGTGTCGGCAGTGTCCGCCGGCGCCGGTCCAGTGTCCACCGTTGTCTGAAAACTGTTCTTTTCTGACCTCTGACCTCACTGGACGGTCCGCCACACTTTTTTTTACATCTCTCGGGCTTATCCGAGAGTGTGGCGTTGTAGGGGAGGTGTCCCCGCACGCGTGCGTATGTCAGAAGTGTCGGCAGTGTCCGCCGGCGCCGGTCCAGTGTCCACCGTTGTCTGAAAACTGCACTTTTCTGACCTCTGACCTCACTGGACGGTCCGCCACACTTTTCTTTACACCTCTCGGGCTTATCCGAGAGTCTGGCGTTGTAGGGGAGGTGTCCCCGCACGCGTGCGTATGTCAGAAGTGTCGGCAGTGTCCGCCGGCGCCGGTCCAGTGTCCACCGTTGTCTGAAAACTGCACTTTTCTGACCTCTGACCTCACTGGACGGTCCGCCACACTTTGTTTTACACCTCTCAGGCTTATCCGAGAGTGTGGCGTTGTAGGGGAGGTGTCCCCGCACGCGTGCGTATGTCAGAAGTGTCGGCAGTGTCCGCCGGCGCCGGTCCAGTGTCCACCGTTGTCTGAAAACTGCACTTTTCTGACCTCTGACCTCACTGGACGGTCCGCCACACTTTTCTTTACACCTGTCGGGCTTATCCGAGAGTGTGGCGTTGTAGGGGAGGTGTCCCCGCACGCGTGCGTATGTCAGAAGTGTCGGCAGTGTCCGCCGGCGCCGGTCCAGTGTCCACCGTTGTCTGAAAACTGCACTTTTCTGACCTCTGACCTCACTGGACGGTCCGCCACACTTTTCTTTACACCTCTCGGGCTTATCCGAGAGTCTGGCGTTGTAGGGGAGGTGTCCCCGCACGCGTGCGTATGTCAGAAGTGTCGGCAGTGTCCGCCGGCGCCGGTCCAGTGTCCACCGTTGTCTGAAAACTGCACTTTTCTGACCTCTGACCTCACTGGACGGTCCGCCACACTTTTTTTTACATCTCTCGGGCTTATCCGAGAGTGTGGCATTGTAGGGGAGGTGTCCCCGCAGGCGTGCGTATGTCAGAAGTGTCGGCAGTGTCCGCCGGCGCCGGTCCAGTGTCCACCGTTGTCTGAAAACTGCACTTTTCTGACCTCTGACCTCACTGGACGGTCCGCCACACTTTTCTTTACACCTCTCGGGCTTATCCGAGAGTCTGGCGTTGTAGGGGAGGTGTCCCCGCACGCGTGCGTATGTCAGAAGTGTCGGCAGTGTCCGCCGGCGCCGGTCCAGTGTCCACCGTTGTCTGAAAACTGCACTTTTCTGACCTCTGACCTCACTGGACGGTCCGCCACACTTTTCTTTACACCTCTCGGGCTTATCCGAGAGTGTGGCGTTGTAGGGGAGGTGTACCCGCACGCGTGCGTATGTCAGAAGTGTCGGCAGTGTCCACCGGTGCCTGTCCAGTGTCCACTGTTGTCTGAAAACGGCACTTTTCTGACCTCTGACCTCACTGGACGGTCCGCCACACTTTTTTTTACATCTCTCGGGCTTATCCGAGAGTGTGGCGTTGTAGGGGAGGTGTCCCCGCACGCGTGCGTATGTCAGAAGTGTCGGCAGTGTCCGCCGGCGCCGGTCCAGTGTCCACCGTTGTCTGAAAACTGCACTTTTCTGACCTCTGACCTCACTGGACGGTCCGCCACACTTTTCTTTACACCTCTCGGGCTTATCCGAGAGTGTGGCGTTGTAGGGGAGGTGTCCCCGCACGCGTGCGTATGTCAGAAGTGTCGGCAGTGTCCGCCGGCGCCGGTCCAGTGTCCACCGTTGTCTGAAAACTGCACTTTTCTGACCTCTGACCTCACTGGACGGTCCGCCACACTTTTTTTTACATCTCTCGGGCTTATCCGAGAGTGTGGCGTTGTAGGGGAGGTGTCCCCGCAGGCGTGCGTATGTCAGAAGTGTCGGAAGTGTCCGCCGGCGCCGGTCCAGTGTCCACCGTTGTCTGAAAACTGCACTTTTCTGACCTCTGACCTCACTGGACGGTCCGCCACACTTTTCTTTACACCTCTCGGGCTTATCCGAGAGTCTGGCGTTGTAGGGGAGGTGTCCCCGCACGCGTGCGTATGTCAGAAGTGTCGGCAGTGTCCGCCGGCGCCGGTCCAGTGTCCACCGTTGTCTGAAAACTGCACTTTTCTGACCTCTGACCTCACTGGACGGTCCGCCACACTTTTCTTTACACCTCTCGGGCTTATCCGAGAGTGTGGCGTTGTAGGGGAGGTGTACCCGCACGTGTGCGTATGTCAGAAGTGTCGGCAGTGTCCACCGGTGCCTGTCCAGTGTCCACTGTTGTCTGAAAACGGCACTTTTCTGACCTCTGACCTCACTGGACGGTCCGCCACACTTTTTTTTACACCTCTCGGGCTTATCCGAGAGTGTGGCGTTGTAGGGGAGGTGTCCCCGCACGCGTGCGTATGTCAGAAGTGTCGGCAGTGTCCACCGGCGCCGGTCCAGTGTCCACCGTTGTCTGAAAACTGCACTTTTCTGACCTCTGACCTCACTGGACGGTCCACCACACTTTTTTTTACACCTCTCGGGCTTATCCGAGAGTGTGGCGTTGTAGGGGAGGTGTCCCCGCACGCGTGCGTATGTCAGAAGTGTCGGCAGTGTCCGCCGGCGCCGGTCCAGTGTCCACTGTTGTCTGAAAACGGCACTTTTCTGACCTCTGACCTCACTGGACGGTCCGCCACACTTTTCTTTACACCTCTCGGGCTTATCCGAGAGTGTGGCGTTGTAGGGGAGGTGTCCCCGCACGCGTGCGTATGTCAGAAGTGTCGGCAGTGTCCGCCGGCGCCGGTCCAGTGTCCACCGTTGTCTGAAAACTGCACTTTTCTGACCTCTGACCTCACTGGACGGTCCGCCACACTTTTTTTTACACCTCTCGGGCTTATCCGAGAGTGTGGCGTTGTAGGGGAGGTGTCCCCGCACGCGTGCGTATGTCAGAAGTGTCGGCAGTGTCCGCCGGCGCCGGTCCAGTGTCCACCGTTGTCTGAAAACTGCACTTTTCTGACCTCTGACCTCACTGGACGGTCCGCCACACTTTTCTTTACACCTCTCGGGCTTATCCGAGAGTGTGGCGTTGTAGGGGAGGTGTCCCCGCACGCGTGCGTATGTCAGAAGTGTCGGCAGTGTCCGCCGGCGCCGGTCCAGTGTCCACCATTGTCTGAAAACTGCACTTTTCTGACCTCTGACCTCACTGGACGGTCCGCCACACTTTTCTTTACACCTCTCGGGCTTATCCGAGAGTCTGGCGTTGTAGGGGAGGTGTCCCCGCACGCGTGCGTATGTCAGAAGTGTCGGCAGTGTCCGCCGGCGCCGGTCCAGTGTCCACCGTTGTCTGAAAACTGCACTTTTCTGACCTCTGACCTCACTGGACGGTCCGCCACACTTTTCTTTACACCTCTCGGGCTTATCCGAGAGTCTGGAGTTGTAGGGGAGGTGTCCCCGCACGCGTGCGTATGTCAGAAGTGTCGGCAGTGTCCGCCGGCGCCGGTCCAGTGTCCACCGTTGTCTGAAAACTGCACTTTTCTGACCTCTGACCTCACTGGACGGTCCGCCACACTTTTCTTTACACCTCTCGGGCTTATCCGAGAGTGTGGCGTTGTAGGGGAGGTGTCCCCGCACGCGTGCGTATGTCAGAAGTGTCGGCAGTGTCCGCCGGCGCCGGTCCAGTGTCCACCGTTGTCTGAAAACTGCACTTTTCTGACCTCTGACCTCACTGGACGGTCCGCCACACTTTTTTTTACACCTCTCGGGCTTATCCGAGAGTGTGGCGTTGTAGGGGAGGTGTCCCCGCACGCGTGCGTATGTCAGAAGTGTCGGCAGTGTCCGCCGGCGCCGGTCCAGTGTTCACCGTTGTCTGAAAACTGTTCTTTTCTGACCTCTGACCTCACTGGACGGTCCGCCACACTTTTTTTTACATCTCTCGGGCTTATCCGAGAGTGTGGCGTTGTAGGGGAGGTGTCCCCGCACGCGTGCGTATGTCAGAAGTGTCGGCAGTGTCCGCCGGCGCCGGTCCAGTGTCCACCGTTGTCTGAAAACTGCACTTTTCTGACCTCTGACCTCACTGGACGGTCCGCCACACTTTTCTTTACACCTCTCGGGCTTATCCGAGAGTCTGGCGTTGTAGGGGAGGTGTCCCCGCACGCGTGCGTATGTCAGAAGTGTCGGCAGTGTCCGCCGGCGCCGGTCCAGTGTCCACCGTTGTCTGAAAACTGCACTTTTCTGACCTCTGACCTCACTGGACGGTCCGCCACACTTTTTTTTACACCTCTCGGGCTTATCCGAGAGTGTGGCGTTGTAGGGGAGGTGTCCCCGCACGCGTGCGTATGTCAGAAGTGTCGGCAGTGTCCGCCGGCGCCGGTCCAGTGTCCACCGTTGTCTGAAAACTGCACTTTTCTGACCTCTGACCTCACTGGACGGTCCGCCACACTTTTCTTTACACCTGTCGGGCTTATCCGAGAGTGTGGCGTTGTAGGGGAGGTGTCCCCGCACGCGTGCGTATGTCAGAAGTGTCGGCAGTGTCCGCCGGCGCCGGTCCAGTGTCCACCGTTGTCTGAAAACTGCACTTTTCTGACCTCTGACCTCACTGGACGGTCCGCCACACTTTTCTTTACACCTCTCGGGCTTATCCGAGAGTCTGGCGTTGTAGGGGAGGTGTCCCCGCACGCGTGCGTATGTCAGAAGTGTCGGCAGTGTCCGCCGGCGCCGGTCCAGTGTCCACCGTTGTCTGAAAACTGCACTTTTCTGACCTCTGACCTCACTGGACGGTCCGCCACACTTTTCTTTACACCTCTCGGGCTTATCCGAGAGTCTGGCGTTGTAGGGGAGGTGTCCCCGCACGCGTGCGTATGTCAGAAGTGTCGGCAGTGTCCGCCGGCGCCGGTCCAGTGTCCACCGTTGTCTGAAAACTGCACTTTTCTGACCTCTGACCTCACTGGACGGTCCGCCACACTTTTCTTTACACCTCTCGGGCTTATCCGAGAGTGTGGCGTTGTAGGGGAGGTGTACCCGCACGCGTGCGTATGTCAGAAGTGTCGGCAGTGTCCACCGGTGCCTGTCCAGTGTCCACTGTTGTCTGAAAACGGCACTTTTCTGACCTCTGACCTCACTGGACGGTCCGCCACACTTTTTTTTACATCTCTCGGGCTTATCCGAGAGTGTGGCGTTGTAGGGGAGGTGTCCCCGCACGCGTGCGTATGTCAGAAGTGTCGGCAGTGTCCGCCGGCGCCGGTCCAGTGTCCACCGTTGTCTGAAAACTGCACTTTTCTGACCTCTGACCTCACTGGACGGTCCGCCACACTTTTCTTTACACCTCTCGGGCTTATCCGAGAGTATGGCGTTGTAGGGGAGGTGTCCCCGCACGCGTGCGTATGTCAGAAGTGTCGGCAGTGTCCGCCGGCGCCGGTCCAGTGTCCACCGTTGTCTGAAAACTGCACTTTTCTGACCTCTGACCTCACTGGACGGTCCGCCACACTTTTTTTTACATCTCTCGGGCTTATCCGAGAGTGTGGCGTTGTAGGGGAGGTGTCCCCGCAGGCGTGCGTATGTCAGAAGTGTCGGAAGTGTCCGCCGGCGCCGGTCCAGTGTCCACCGTTGTCTGAAAACTGCACTTTTCTGACCTCTGACCTCACTGGACGGTCCGCCACACTTTTCTTTACACCTCTCGGGCTTATCCGAGAGTCTGGCGTTGTAGGGGAGGTGTCCCCGCACGCGTGCGTATGTCAGAAGTGTCGGCAGTGTCCGCCGGCGCCGGTCCAGTGTCCACCGTTGTCTGAAAACTGCACTTTTCTGACCTCTGACCTCACTGGACGGTCCGCCACACTTTTCTTTACACCTCTCGGGCTTATCCGAGAGTGTGGCGTTGTAGGGGAGGTGTACCCGCACGTGTGCGTATGTCAGAAGTGTCGGCAGTGTCCACCGGTGCCTGTCCAGTGTCCACTGTTGTCTGAAAACGGCACTTTTCTGACCTCTGACCTCACTGGACGGTCCGCCACACTTTTTTTTACACCTCTCGGGCTTATCCGAGAGTGTGGCGTTGTAGGGGAGGTGTCCCCGCACGCGTGCGTATGTCAGAAGTGTCGGCAGTGTCCGCCGGCGCCGGTCCAGTGTCCACCGTTGTCTGAAAACTGCACTTTTCTGACCTCTGACCTCACTGGACGGTCCACCACACTTTTTTTTACACCTCTCGGGCTTATCCGAGAGTGTGGCGTTGTAGGGGAGGTGTCCCCGCACGCGTGCGTATGTCAGAAGTGTCGGCAGTGTCCACCGGTGCCTGTCCAGTGTCCACTGTTGTCTGAAAACGGCACTTTTCTGACCTCTGACCTCACTGGACGGTCCGCCACACTTTTTTTTACACCTCTCGGGCTTATCCGAGAGTCTGGCGTTGTAGGGGAGGTGTCCCCGCACGCGTGCGTATGTCAGAAGTGTCGGCAGTGTCCGCCGGCGCCGGTCCAGTGTCCACCGTTGTCTGAAAACTGCACTTTTCTGACCTCTGACCTCACTGGACGGTCCGCCACACTTTTCTTTACACCTCTCGGGCTTATCCGAGAGTGTGGCGTTGTAGGGGAGGTGTACCCGCACGCGTGCGTATGTCAGAAGTGTCGGCAGTGTCCACCGGTGCCTGTCCAGTGTCCACTGTTGTCTGAAAACGGCACTTTTCTGACCTCTGACCTCACTGGACGGTCCGCCACACTTTTTTTTACATCTCTCGGGCTTATCCGAGAGTGTGGCGTTGTAGGGGAGGTGTCCCCGCACGCGTGCGTATGTCAGAAGTGTCGGCAGTGTCCGCCGGCGCCGGTCCAGTGTCCACCGTTGTCTGAAAACTGCACTTTTCTGACCTCTGACCTCACTGGACGGTCCGCCACACTTTTCTTTACACCTCTCGGGCTTATCCGAGAGTGTGGCGTTGTAGGGGAGGTGTCCCCGCACGCGTGCGTATGTCAGAAGTGTCGGCAGTGTCCGCCGGCGCCGGTCCAGTGTCCACCGTTGTCTGAAAACTGCACTTTTCTGACCTCTGACCTCACTGGACGGTCCGCCACACTTTTTTTTACATCTCTCGGGCTTATCCGAGAGTGTGGCGTTGTAGGGGAGGTGTCCCCGCAGGCGTGCGTATGTCAGAAGTGTCGGAAGTGTCCGCCGGCGCCGGTCCAGTGTCCACCGTTGTCTGAAAACTGCACTTTTCTGACCTCTGACCTCACTGGACGGTCCGCCACACTTTTCTTTACACCTCTCGGGCTTATCCGAGAGTCTGGCGTTGTAGGGGAGGTGTCCCCGCACGCGTGCGTATGTCAGAAGTGTCGGCAGTGTCCGCCGGCGCCGGTCCAGTGTCCACCGTTGTCTGAAAACTGCACTTTTCTGACCTCTGACCTCACTGGACGGTCCGCCACACTTTTCTTTACACCTCTCGGGCTTATCCGAGAGTGTGGCGTTGTAGGGGAGGTGTACCCGCACGTGTGCGTATGTCAGAAGTGTCGGCAGTGTCCACCGGTGCCTGTCCAGTGTCCACTGTTGTCTGAAAACGGCACTTTTCTGACCTCTGACCTCACTGGACGGTCCGCCACACTTTTTTTTACACCTCTCGGGCTTATCCGAGAGTGTGGCGTTGTAGGGGAGGTGTCCCCGCACGCGTGCGTATGTCAGAAGTGTCGGCAGTGTCCGCCGGCGCCGGTCCAGTGTCCACCGTTGTCTGAAAACTGCACTTTTCTGACCTCTGACCTCACTGGACGGTCCACCACACTTTTTTTTACACCTCTCGGGCTTATCCGAGAGTGTGGCGTTGTAGGGGAGGTGTCCCCGCACGCGTGCGTATGTCAGAAGTGTCGGCAGTGTCCACCGGTGCCTGTCCAGTGTCCACTGTTGTCTGAAAACGGCACTTTTCTGACCTCTGACCTCACTGGACGGTCCGCCACACTTTTTTTTACACCTCTCGGGCTTATCCGAGAGTGTGGCGTTGTAGGGGAGGTGTCCCCGCACGCGTGCGTATGTCAGAAGTGTCGGCAGTGTCCGCCGGCGCCGGTCCAGTGTCCACCGTTGTCTGAAAACTGCACTTTTCTGACCTCTGACCTCACTGGACGGTCCGCCACACTTTTTTTTACATCTCTCGGGCTTATCCGAGAGTGTGGCGTTGTAGGGGAGGTGTCCCCGCACGCGTGCGTATGTCAGAAGTGTCGGCAGTGTCCGCCGGCGCCGGTCCAGTGTCCACCGTTGTCTGAAAACTGCACTTTTCTGACCTCTGACCTCACTGGACGGTCCGCCACACTTTTCTTTACACCTCTCGGGCTTATCCGAGAGTGTGGCGTTGTAGGGGAGGTGTCCCCGCACGCGTGCGTATGTCAGAAGTGTCGGCAGTGTCCGCCGGCGCCGGTCCAGTGTCCACCGTTGTCTGAAAACTGCACTTTTCTGACCTCTGACCTCACTGGACGGTCCGCCACACTTTTTTTTACATCTCTCGGGCTTATCCGAGAGTGTGGCGTTGTAGGGGAGGTGTCCCCGCAGGCGTGCGTATGTCAGAAGTGTCGGAAGTGTCCGCCGGCGCCGGTCCAGTGTCCACCGTTGTCTGAAAACTGCACTTTTCTGACCTCTGACCTCACTGGACGGTCCGCCACACTTTTCTTTACACCTCTCGGGCTTATCCGAGAGTCTGGCGTTGTAGGGGAGGTGTCCCCGCACGCGTGCGTATGTCAGAAGTGTCGGCAGTGTCCGCCGGCGCCGGTCCAGTGTCCACCGTTGTCTGAAAACTGCACTTTTCTGACCTCTGACCTCACTGGACGGTCCGCCACACTTTTCTTTACACCTCTCGGGCTTATCCGAGAGTGTGGCGTTGTAGGGGAGGTGTACCCGCACGTGTGCGTATGTCAGAAGTGTCGGCAGTGTCCACCGGTGCCTGTCCAGTGTCCACTGTTGTCTGAAAACGGCACTTTTCTGACCTCTGACCTCACTGGACGGTCCGCCACACTTTTTTTTACACCTCTCGGGCTTATCCGAGAGTGTGGCGTTGTAGGGGAGGTGTCCCCGCACGCGTGCGTATGTCAGAAGTGTCGGCAGTGTCCGCCGGCGCCGGTCCAGTGTCCACCGTTGTCTGAAAACTGCACTTTTCTGACCTCTGACCTCACTGGACGGTCCACCACACTTTTTTTTACACCTCTCGGGCTTATCCGAGAGTGTGGCGTTGTAGGGGAGGTGTCCCCGCACGCGTGCGTATGTCAGAAGTGTCGGCAGTGTCCACCGGTGCCTGTCCAGTGTCCACTGTTGTCTGAAAACGGCACTTTTCTGACCTCTGACCTCACTGGACGGTCCGCCACACTTTTTTTTACACCTCTCGGGCTTATCCGAGAGTGTGGCGTTGTAGGGGAGGTGTCCCCGCACGCGTGCGTATGTCAGAAGTGTCGGCAGTGTCCGCCGGCGCCGGTCCAGTGTCCACCGTTGTCTGAAAACTGCACTTTTCTGACCTCTGACCTCACTGGACGGTCCGCCACACTTTTTTTTACATCTCTCGGGCTTATCCGAGAGTGTGGCGTTGTAGGGGAGGTGTCCCCGCACGCGTGCGTATGTCAGAAGTGTCGGCAGTGTCCGCCGGCGCCGGTCCAGTGTCCACCGTTGTCTGAAAACTGCACTTTTCTGACCTCTGACCTCACTGGACGGTCCGCCACACTTTTCTTTACACCTCTCGGGCTTATCCGAGAGTCTGGCGTTGTAGGGGAGGTGTCCCCGCACGCGTGCGTATGTCAGAAGTGTCGGCAGTGTCCGCCGGCGCCGGTCCAGTGTCCACCGTTGTCTGAAAACTGCACTTTTCTGACCTCTGACCTCACTGGACGGTCCGCCACACTTTTCTTTACACCTCTCGGGCTTATCCGAGAGTGTGGCGTTGTAGGGGAGGTGTCCCCGCACGCGTGCGTATGTCAGAAGTGTCGGCAGTGTCCGCCGGCGCCGGTCCAGTGTCCACCGTTGTCTGAAAACTGCACTTTTCTGACCTCTGACCTCACTGGACGGTCCGCCACACTTTTTTTTACACCTCTCGGGCTTATCCGAGAGTGTGGCGTTGTAGGGGAGGTGTCCCCGCACGCGTGCGTATGTCAGAAGTGTCGGCAGTGTCCGCCGGCGCCGGTCCAGTGTCCACCGTTGTCTGAAAACTGCACTTTTCTGACCTCTGACCTCACTGGACGGTCCACCACACTTTTCTTTACACCTCTCGGGCTTATCCGAGAGTGTGGCGTTGTAGGGGAGGTGTCCCCGCACGCGTGCGTATGTCAGAAGTGTCGGCAGTGTCCGCCGGCGCCGGTCCAGTGTCCACCGTTGTCTGAAAACTGCACTTTTCTGACCTCTGACCTCACTGGACGGTCCGCCACACTTTTTTTTACATCTCTCGGGCTTATCCGAGAGTGTGGCGTTGTAGGGGAGGTGTCCCCGCACGCGTGCGTATGTCAGAAGTGTCGGCAGTGTCCGCCGGCGCCGGTCCAGTGTCCACCGTTGTCTGAAAACTGCACTTTTCTGACCTCTGACCTCACTGGACGGTCCACCACACTTTTCTTTACACCTCTCGGGCTTATCCGAGAGTGTGGCGTTGTAGGGGAGGTGTCCCCGCACGCGTGCGTATGTCAGAAGTGTCGGCAGTGTCCGCCGGCGCCGGTCCAGTGTCCACCGTTGTCTGAAAACTGCACTTTTCTGACCTCTGACCTCACTGGACGGTCCGCCACACTTTTTTTTACACCTCTCGGGCTTATCCGAGAGTGTGGCGTTGTAGGGGAGGTGTCCCCGCACGCGTGCGTATGTCAGAAGTGTCGGCAGTGTCCGCCGGCGCCGGTCCAGTGTCCACCGTTGTCTGAAAACTGCACTTTTCTGACCTCTGACCTCACTGGACGGTCCACCACACTTTTCTTTACACCTCTCGGGCTTATCCGAGAGTGTGGCGTTGTAGGGGAGGTGTCCCCGCACGCGTGCGTATGTCAGAAGTGTCGGCAGTGTCCGCCGGCGCCGGTCCAGTGTCCACCGTTGTCTGAAAACTGCACTTTTCTGACCTCTGACCTCACTGGACGGTCCGCCACACTTTTTTTTACATCTCTCGGGCTTATCCGAGAGTGTGGCGTTGTAGGGGAGGTGTCCCCGCACGCGTGCGTATGTCAGAAGTGTCGGCAGTGTCCGCCGGCGCCGGTCCAGTGTCCACCGTTGTCTGAAAACTGCACTTTTCTGACCTCTGACCTCACTGGACGGTCCACCACACTTTTCTTTACACCTCTCGGGCTTATCCGAGAGTGTGGCGTTGTAGGGGAGGTGTCCCCGCACGCGTGCGTATGTCAGAAGTGTCGGCAGTGTCCGCCGGCGCCGGTCCAGTGTCCACCGTTGTCTGAAAACTGCACTTTTCTGACCTCTGACCTCACTGGACGGTCCGCCACACTTTTTTTTACACCTCTCGGGCTTATCCGAGAGTGTGGCGTTGTAGGGGAGGTGTCCCCGCACGCGTGCGTATGTCAGAAGTGTCGGCAGTGTCCGCCGGCGCCGGTCCAGTGTCCACCGTTGTCTGAAAACTGCACTTTTCTGACCTCTGACCTCAATGGACGGTCCGCCACACTTTTTTTTACATCTCTCGGGCTTATCCGAGAGTGTGGCGTTGTAGGGGAGGTGTCCCCGCACGCGTGCGTATGTCAGAAGTGTCGGCAGTGTCCGCCGGCGCCGGTCCAGTGTCCACCGTTGTCTGAAAACTGCACTTTTCTGACCTCTGACCTCACTGGACGGTCCGCCACACTTTTCTTTACACCTCTCGGGCTTATCCGAGAGTGTGGCGTTGTAGGGGAGGTGTACCCGCACGTGTGCGTATGTCAGAAGTGTCGGCAGTGTCCACCGGTGCCTGTCCAGTGTCCACTGTTGTCTGAAAACGGCACTTTTCTGACCTCTGACCTCACTGGACGGTCCGCCACACTTTTTTTTACACCTCTCGGGCTTATCCGAGAGTGTGGCGTTGTAGGGGAGGTGTCCCCGCACGCGTGCGTATGTCAGAAGTGTCGGCAGTGTCCGCCGGCGCCGGTCCAGTGTCCACCGTTGTCTGAAAACTGCACTTTTCTGACCTCTGACCTCACTGGACGGTCCACCACACTTTTTTTTACACCTCTCGGGCTTATCCGAGAGTGTGGCGTTGTAGGGGAGGTGTCCCCGCACGCGTGCGTATGTCAGAAGTGTCGGCAGTGTCCACCGGTGCCTGTCCAGTGTCCACTGTTGTCTGAAAACGGCACTTTTCTGACCTCTGACCTCACTGGACGGTCCGCCACACTTTTTTTTACACCTCTCGGGCTTATCCGAGAGTGTGGCGTTGTAGGGGAGGTGTCCCCGCACGCGTGCGTATGTCAGAAGTGTCGGCAGTGTCCGCCGGCGCCGGTCCAGTGTCCACCGTTGTCTGAAAACTGCACTTTTCTGACCTCTGACCTCACTGGACGGTCCGCCACACTTTTTTTTACATCTCTCGGGCTTATCCGAGAGTGTGGCGTTGTAGGGGAGGTGTCCCCGCACGCGTGCGTATGTCAGAAGTGTCGGCAGTGTCCGCCGGCGCCGGTCCAGTGTCCACCGTTGTCTGAAAACTGCACTTTTCTGACCTCTGACCTCACTGGACGGTCCGCCACACTTTTCTTTACACCTCTCGGGCTTATCCGAGAGTCTGGCGTTGTAGGGGAGGTGTCCCCGCACGCGTGCGTATGTCAGAAGTGTCGGCAGTGTCCGCCGGCGCCGGTCCAGTGTCCACCGTTGTCTGAAAACTGCACTTTTCTGACCTCTGACCTCACTGGACGGTCCGCCACACTTTTCTTTACACCTCTCGGGCTTATCCGAGAGTGTGGCGTTGTAGGGGAGGTGTCCCCGCACGCGTGCGTATGTCAGAAGTGTCGGCAGTGTCCGCCGGCGCCGGTCCAGTGTCCACCGTTGTCTGAAAACTGCACTTTTCTGACCTCTGACCTCACTGGACGGTCCGCCACACTTTTTTTTACACCTCTCGGGCTTATCCGAGAGTGTGGCGTTGTAGGGGAGGTGTCCCCGCACGCGTGCGTATGTCAGAAGTGTCGGCAGTGTCCGCCGGCGCCGGTCCAGTGTCCACCGTTGTCTGAAAACTGCACTTTTCTGACCTCTGACCTCACTGGACGGTCCACCACACTTTTCTTTACACCTCTCGGGCTTATCCGAGAGTGTGGCGTTGTAGGGGAGGTGTCCCCGCACGCGTGCGTATGTCAGAAGTGTCGGCAGTGTCCGCCGGCGCCGGTCCAGTGTCCACCGTTGTCTGAAAACTGCACTTTTCTGACCTCTGACCTCACTGGACGGTCCGCCACACTTTTTTTTACATCTCTCGGGCTTATCCGAGAGTGTGGCGTTGTAGGGGAGGTGTCCCCGCACGCGTGCGTATGTCAGAAGTGTCGGCAGTGTCCGCCGGCGCCGGTCCAGTGTCCACCGTTGTCTGAAAACTGCACTTTTCTGACCTCTGACCTCACTGGACGGTCCACCACACTTTTCTTTACACCTCTCGGGCTTATCCGAGAGTGTGGCGTTGTAGGGGAGGTGTCCCCGCACGCGTGCGTATGTCAGAAGTGTCGGCAGTGTCCGCCGGCGCCGGTCCAGTGTCCACCGTTGTCTGAAAACTGCACTTTTCTGACCTCTGACCTCACTGGACGGTCCGCCACACTTTTTTTTACACCTCTCGGGCTTATCCGAGAGTGTGGCGTTGTAGGGGAGGTGTCCCCGCACGCGTGCGTATGTCAGAAGTGTCGGCAGTGTCCGCCGGCGCCGGTCCAGTGTCCACCGTTGTCTGAAAACTGCACTTTTCTGACCTCTGACCTCAATGGACGGTCCGCCACACTTTTTTTTACATCTCTCGGGCTTATCCGAGAGTGTGGCGTTGTAGGGGAGGTGTCCCCGCACGCGTGCGTATGTCAGAAGTGTCGGCAGTGTCCGCCGGCGCCGGTCCAGTGTCCACCGTTGTCTGAAAACTGCACTTTTCTGACCTCTGACCTCACTGGACGGTCCACCACACTTTTCTTTACACCTCTCGGGCTTATCCGAGAGTGTGGCGTTGTAGGGGAGGTGTCCCCGCACGCGTGCGTATGTCAGAAGTGTCGGCAGTGTCCGCCGGCGCCGGTCCAGTGTCCACCGTTGTCTGAAAACTGCACTTTTCTGACCTCTGACCTCACTGGACGGTCCGCCACACTTTTTTTTACATCTCTCGGGCTTATCCGAGAGTGTGGCGTTGTAGGGGAGGTGTCCCCGCACGCGTGCGTATGTCAGAAGTGTCGGCAGTGTCCGCCGGCGCCGGTCCAGTGTCCACCGTTGTCTGAAAACTGCACTTTTCTGACCTCTGACCTCACTGGACGGTCCACCACACTTTTCTTTACACCTCTCGGGCTTATCCGAGAGTGTGGCGTTGTAGGGGAGGTGTCCCCGCACGCGTGCGTATGTCAGAAGTGTCGGCAGTGTCCGCCGGCGCCGGTCCAGTGTCCACCGTTGTCTGAAAACTGCACTTTTCTGACCTCTGACCTCACTGGACGGTCCGCCACACTTTTTTTTACACCTCTCGGGCTTATCCGAGAGTGTGGCGTTGTAGGGGAGGTGTCCCCGCACGCGTGCGTATGTCAGAAGTGTCGGCAGTGTCCGCCGGCGCCGGTCCAGTGTCCACCGTTGTCTGAAAACTGCACTTTTCTGACCTCTGACCTCAATGGACGGTCCGCCACACTTTTTTTTACATCTCTCGGGCTTATCCGAGAGTGTGGCGTTGTAGGGGAGGTGTCCCCGCACGCGTGCGTATGTCAGAAGTGTCGGCAGTGTCCGCCGGCGCCGGTCCAGTGTCCACCGTTGTCTGAAAACTGCACTTTTCTGACCTCTGACCTCACTGGACGGTCCGCCACACTTTTCTTTACACCTCTCGGGCTTATCCGAGAGTGTGGCGTTGTAGGGGAGGTGTACCCGCACGCGTGCGTATGTCAGAAGTGTCGGCAGTGTCCGCCGGCGCCGGTCCAGTGTCCACCGTTGTCTGAAAACTGCACTTTTCTGACCTCTGACCTCACTGGACGGTCCGCCACACTTTTCTTTACACCTCTCGGGCTTATCCGAGAGTGTGGCGTTGTAGGGGAGGTGTCCCCGCACGCGTGCGTATGTCAGAAGTGTCGGCAGTGTCCGCCGGCGCCGGTCCAGTGTCCACTGTTGTCTGAAAACGGCACTTTTCTGACCTCTGACCTCACTGGACGGTCCGCCACACTTTTTTTTACACCTCTCGGGCTTATCCGAGAGTGTGGCGTTGTAGGGGAGGTGTCCCCGCACGCGTGCGTATGTCAGAAGTGTCGGCAGTGTCCGCCGGCGCCGGTCCAGTGTCCACCGTTGTCTGAAAACTGCACTTTTCTGACCTCTGACCTCACTGGACGGTCCACCACACTTTTCTTTACACCTCTCGGGCTTATCCGAGAGTGTGGCGTTGTAGGGGAGGTGTCCCCGCACGCGTGCGTATGTCAGAAGTGTCGGCAGTGTCCGCCGGCGCCGGTCCAGTGTCCACCGTTGTCTGAAAACTGCACTTTTCTGACCTCTGACCTCAAAGGACGGTCCGCCACACTTTTTTTTACACCTCTCGGGCTTATCCGAGAGTGTGGCGTTGTAGGGGAGGTGTCCCCGCACGCGTGCGTATGTCAGAAGTGTCGGCAGTGTCCGCCGGCGCCGGTCCAGTGTCCACCGTTGTCTGAAAACTGCACTTTTCTGACCTCTGACCTCAATGGACGGTCCGCCACACTTTTTTTTACATCTCTCGGGCTTATCCGAGAGTGTGGCGTTGTAGGGGAGGTGTCCCCGCACGCGTGCGTATGTCAGAAGTGTCGGCAGTGTCCGCCGGCGCCGGTCCAGTGTCCACCGTTGTCTGAAAACTGCACTTTTCTGACCTCTGACCTCACTGGACGGTCCGCCACACTTTTCTTTACACCTCTCGGGCTTATCCGAGAGTGTGGCGTTGTAGGGGAGGTGTACCCGCACGCGTGCGTATGTCAGAAGTGTCGGCAGTGTCCACCGGTGCCTGTCCAGTGTCCACCGTTGTCTGAAAACGGCACTTTTCTGACCTCTGACCTCACTGGACGGTCCGCCACACTTTTTTTTACACCTCTCGGGCTTATCCGAGAGTGTGGCGTTGTAGGGGAGGTGTCCCCGCACGCGTGCGTATGTCAGAAGTGTCGGCAGTGTCCGCCGGCGCCGGTCCAGTGTCCACCGTTGTCTGAAAACTGCACTTTTCTGACCTCTGACCTCACTGGACGGTCCGCCACACTTTTCTTTACACCTCTCGGGCTTATCCGAGAGTGTGGCGTTGTAGGGGAGGTGTACCCGCACGCGTGCGTATGTCAGAAGTGTCGGCAGTGTCCACCGGTGCCTGTCCAGTGTCCACTGTTGTCTGAAAACGGCACTTTTCTGACCTCTGACCTCACTGGACGGTCCGCCACACTTTTTTTTACACCTCTCGGGCTTATCCGAGAGTGTGGCGTTGTAGGGGTGGTGTCCCCGCACGCGTGCGTATGTCAGAAGTGTCGGCAGTGTCCGCCGGCGCCGGTCCAGTGTCCACCGTTGTCTGAAAACTGCACTTTTCTGACCTCTGACCTCACTGGACGGTCCGCCACACTTTTTTTTACATCTCTCGGGCTTATCCGAGAGTGTGGCGTTGTAGGGGAGGTGTCCCCGCACGCGTGCGTATGTCAGAAGTGTCGGCAGTGTCCGCCGGTGCCGGTCCAGTGTCCACCGTTGTCTGAAAACTGCACTTTTCTGACCTCTGACCTCACTGGACGGTCCGCCACACTTTTCTTTACACCTCTCGGGCTTATCCGAGAGTCTGGCGTTGTAGGGGAGGTGTCCCCGCACGCGTGCGTATGTCAGAAGTGTCGGCAGTGTCCGCCGGCGCCGGTCCAGTGTCCACCGTTGTCTGAAAACTGCACTTTTCTGACCTCTGACCTCACTGGACGGTCCGCCACACTTTTCTTTACACCTCTCGGGCTTATCCGAGAGTGTGGCGTTGTAGGGGAGGTGTCCCCGCACGCGTGCGTATGTCTGAAAACTGCACTTTTCTGACCTCTGACCTCACTGGACGGTCCGCCACACTTTTTTTACATCTCTCGGGCTTATCCGAGAGTGTGGCGTTGTAGGGGAGGTGTCCCCGCACGCGTATGTCAGAAGTGTCGGCAGTGTCCGCCGGCGCCGGTCCAGTGTCCACCGTTGTCTGAAAACTGCACTTTTCTGACCTCTGACCTCACTGGACGGTCCGCCACACTTTTCTTTACACCTCTCGGGCTTATCCGAGAGTCTGGCGTTGTAGGGGAGGTGTCCCCGCACGCGTGCGTATGTCAGAAGTGTCGGCAGTGTCCGCCGGCGCCGGTCCAGTGTCCACCGTTGTCTGAAAACTGCACTTTTCTGACCTCTGACCTCACTGGACGGTCCGCCACACTTTTTTTTACACCTCTCGGGCTTATCCGAGAGTGTGGCGTTGTAGGGGAGGTGTCCCCGCACGCGTGCGTATGTCAGAAGTGTCGGCAGTGTCCGCCGGCGCCGGTCCAGTGTCCACCGTTGTCTGAAAACTGCACTTTTCTGACCTCTGACCTCACTGGACGGTCCGCCACACTTTTCTTTACACCTGTCGGGCTTATCCGAGAGTGTGGCGTTGTAGGGGAGGTGTCCCCGCACGCGTGCGTATGTCAGAAGTGTCGGCAGTGTCCGCCGGCGCCGGTCCAGTGTCCACCGTTGTCTGAAAACTGCACTTTTCTGACCTCTGACCTCACTGGACGGTCCGCCACACTTTTCTTTACACCTCTCGGGCTTATCCGAGAGTCTGGCGTTGTAGGGGAGGTGTCCCCGCACGCGTGCGTATGTCAGAAGTGTCGGCAGTGTCCGCCGGCGCCGGTCCAGTGTCCACCGTTGTCTGAAAACTGCACTTTTCTGACCTCTGACCTCACTGGACGGTCCGCCACACTTTTTTTTACATCTCTCGGGCTTATCCGAGAGTGTGGCATTGTAGGGGAGGTGTCCCCGCAGGCGTGCGTATGTCAGAAGTGTCGGCAGTGTCCGCCGGCGCCGGTCCAGTGTCCACCGTTGTCTGAAAACTGCACTTTTCTGACCTCTGACCTCACTGGACGGTCCGCCACACTTTTCTTTACACCTCTCGGGCTTATCCGAGAGTCTGGCGTTGTAGGGGAGGTGTCCCCGCACGCGTGCGTATGTCAGAAGTGTCGGCAGTGTCCGCCGGCGCCGGTCCAGTGTCCACCGTTGTCTGAAAACTGCACTTTTCTGACCTCTGACCTCACTGGACGGTCCGCCACACTTTTCTTTACACCTCTCGGGCTTATCCGAGAGTGTGGCGTTGTAGGGGAGGTGTACCCGCACGCGTGCGTATGTCAGAAGTGTCGGCAGTGTCCACCGGTGCCTGTCCAGTGTCCACTGTTGTCTGAAAACGGCACTTTTCTGACCTCTGACCTCACTGGACGGTCCGCCACACTTTTTTTTACACCTCTCGGGCTTATCCGAGAGTGTGGCGTTGTAGGGGAGGTGTCCCCGCACGCGTGCGTATGTCAGAAGTGTCGGCAGTGTCCGCCGGCGCCGGTCCAGTGTCCACCGTTGTCTGAAAACTGCACTTTTCTGACCTCTGACCTCAATGGACGGTCCGCCACACTTTTTTTTACATCTCTCGGGCTTATCCGAGAGTGTGGCGTTGTAGGGGAGGTGTCCCCGCACGCGTGCGTATGTCAGAAGTGTCGGCAGTGTCCGCCGGCGCCGGTCCAGTGTCCACCGTTGTCTGAAAACTGCACTTTTCTGACCTCTGACCTCACTGGACGGTCCGCCACACTTTTCTTTACACCTCTCGGGCTTATCCGAGAGTGTGGCGTTGTAGGGGAGGTGTACCCGCACGCGTGCGTATGTCAGAAGTGTCGGCAGTGTCCGCCGGCGCCGGTCCAGTGTCCACCGTTGTCTGAAAACTGCACTTTTCTGACCTCTGACCTCACTGGACGGTCCGCCACACTTTTCTTTACACCTCTCGGGCTTATCCGAGAGTGTGGCGTTGTAGGGGAGGTGTCCCCGCACGCGTGCGTATGTCAGAAGTGTCGGCAGTGTCCGCCGGCGCCGGTCCAGTGTCCACTGTTGTCTGAAAACGGCACTTTTCTGACCTCTGACCTCACTGGACGGTCCGCCACACTTTTTTTTACACCTCTCGGGCTTATCCGAGAGTGTGGCGTTGTAGGGGAGGTGTCCCCGCACGCGTGCGTATGTCAGAAGTGTCGGCAGTGTCCGCCGGCGCCGGTCCAGTGTCCACCGTTGTCTGAAAACTGCACTTTTCTGACCTCTGACCTCACTGGACGGTCCACCACACTTTTCTTTACACCTCTCGGGCTTATCCGAGAGTGTGGCGTTGTAGGGGAGGTGTCCCCGCACGCGTGCGTATGTCAGAAGTGTCGGCAGTGTCCGCCGGCGCCGGTCCAGTGTCCACCGTTGTCTGAAAACTGCACTTTTCTGACCTCTGACCTCACTGGACGGTCCGCCACACTTTTTTTTACACCTCTCGGGCTTATCCGAGAGTGTGGCGTTGTAGGGGAGGTGTCCCCGCACGCGTGCGTATGTCAGAAGTGTCGGCAGTGTCCGCCGGCGCCGGTCCAGTGTCCACCGTTGTCTGAAAACTGCACTTTTCTGACCTCTGACCTCAATGGACGGTCCGCCACACTTTTTTTTACATCTCTCGGGCTTATCCGAGAGTGTGGCGTTGTAGGGGAGGTGTCCCCGCACGCGTGCGTATGTCAGAAGTGTCGGCAGTGTCCGCCGGCGCCGGTCCAGTGTCCACCGTTGTCTGAAAACTGCACTTTTCTGACCTCTGACCTCACTGGACGGTCCGCCACACTTTTCTTTACACCTCTCGGGCTTATCCGAGAGTGTGGCGTTGTAGGGGAGGTGTACCCGCACGCGTGCGTATGTCAGAAGTGTCGGCAGTGTCCACCGGTGCCTGTCCAGTGTCCACCGTTGTCTGAAAACGGCACTTTTCTGACCTCTGACCTCACTGGACGGTCCGCCACACTTTTTTTTACACCTCTCGGGCTTATCCGAGAGTGTGGCGTTGTAGGGGAGGTGTCCCCGCACGCGTGCGTATGTCAGAAGTGTCGGCAGTGTCCGCCGGCGCCGGTCCAGTGTCCACCGTTGTCTGAAAACTGCACTTTTCTGACCTCTGACCTCACTGGACGGTCCGCCACACTTTTCTTTACACCTCTCGGGCTTATCCGAGAGTGTGGCGTTGTAGGGGAGGTGTACCCGCACGCGTGCGTATGTCAGAAGTGTCGGCAGTGTCCACCGGTGCCTGTCCAGTGTCCACTGTTGTCTGAAAACGGCACTTTTCTGACCTCTGACCTCACTGGACGGTCCGCCACACTTTTTTTTACACCTCTCGGGCTTATCCGAGAGTGTGGCGTTGTAGGGGTGGTGTCCCCGCACGCGTGCGTATGTCAGAAGTGTCGGCAGTGTCCGCCGGCGCCGGTCCAGTGTCCACCGTTGTCTGAAAACTGCACTTTTCTGACCTCTGACCTCACTGGACGGTCCGCCACACTTTTTTTTACATCTCTCGGGCTTATCCGAGAGTGTGGCGTTGTAGGGGAGGTGTCCCCGCACGCGTGCGTATGTCAGAAGTGTCGGCAGTGAAGCATTTAACATTTGGACTAGAAATGGGATCACCTCAATCAGTGATCTTTTCTCTGAAGGCGTTTTTATGTCTTTTGATCAATTACGGCTGAAATTTGATATACCCCGCTCTCACTTTTTTAGATTTCTGCAGCTTCGTAATTTTGTAACGTCATCTGTTCCAAATTTCCCATCACAACCACCAGATTCCCTTTTGGACTCTATTTTAAAACTTGACCCGTGTTCCAAAGGGGTGATTGGGTCAGTTTACTCTTTATTAAACTCATTTAATTTGGAACCACTAACCTTATTAAAAAATCAATGGGAGGGAGACTTGGGGACAGAGATCTCTGATGATGTTTGGAGGGAGGCCTTGGAT